>NC_067400.1:515668545-515968545 GCF_016432865.1 Antechinus flavipes
TTTCATTTCTTTCTTCTCTACAGTCTTATTCCTTGCACCTCTAAATATGGGCATATCTCTTCTATCCTGAAAAAATTCTCAACTTGGTCCATCCCTGCTAACAAAATTGTCCCATTTCTCTTTTGCTCTTTGCAGCAAAACCCCTCCAAAAGGCCATCCACAAGAGGTGCCTTCACTTTCTCCTTTCTCATCCTCTTAGTCTCTCAAGTCTGGCTTCTGGCCTTATCCTTTAACCAAAACTGCTCCTTCAAAATTACTCCTGATGTCTTAGTTGCCAAATCCAAGGCCTTTCCTTAATTCTCATTCCTTGTGACCTCTCTTCAGTCTCTTCTGGATAACTTCTCTCTTGGCTTTTGGGACACCCCTCCATCCTGGTTGCTCTGCTCTTCCAAGGTTTTTGTGAAAATACTTTCTTATAACTCTTCTCCTACCTCTCTGACCGCTCCTCCTCAGTCCCCCGATGTCTCTGTCCTGGGCTCTCTTCCCTTCTTCCTCTGTACTATTTCACTTGATCCTATCAGTTCCCAGGGATTCCATTATTTCTATCCTGATAATCCTCAAATCTACTTATTCAATGTTTCGCCCTGACCTTCAGTCTGGCACCTCCACCAGCCTATTGAACCAGATGTCCACGGACTTGAACTTAGCTGTCCCAAGTTAAACTTATTATTCACAACTCCCTCAATGCTCACTGTACCCTATTTACTGAGAACTCCCCACTACATCTCTCAGACTCCCAGGCTGATGAGCTAAGTGTCATCCTCAGCCCCTTCCTTTTTCTCCCTGCCCCACACCCAGAATGTTTCCAAGGCCATTGATTCGAGCTTTCCTCCCATCTCTTGCCTATTCCCCCGATCTCTTCTGGCACTGCCTCCATCCCAGTGCAGGCCTTTGTCACCTCATGTTTAGACTATGGCTTGCCCTGCTGCTTGGTCTGACTGCACTCCAGTCCAAACTTTTACTGACAAAGTAATTTTCCTAAAGCACACGTCTGATTGTGTCCCCCTCTCTTTACTCCCCATTCCAGGGGCTCCCTATTACCTCCATGATAAAATGGAGAATTATCTGTTTGAGGCTCCAAGTCTTTTTTAACCTATCTACTCTCCCCTCAGCTTTTGCATCTTACACCTTAAACCCCTCATATTCCCTGAAACAAGGACACTGACTTCCTGGTGGCTTCTCCCACAGAACCTTCTGTCTCCAGGCTCTGGACATTTGTCCTGGCTCTCCCCAAGCTTGGAATGCCCTCCCTTTTCAGCTCAGCCTCCAGGCTTCCCTTACTTCAAGTATCCACTAAAATCCCCCTATCTATGGAAGCCATTCCTACCTAGTCTCTATTGTAGTGACTGTCTGAAGTTATTTCCTTTTTGTTCTTTCTATAGCTTGGTTATATATAGATGTGCACATGTGGGAAAGATGGGGACTATCTTTTGCCTTTCTTTGCATTCTTATTACTTAGCTTAATGCCTAGTACACAGAAGGAATATAATAAGTGCTCACTGACTCCCTGACATTCTGTATTAAATAGGTAGTTCTCTAGTCTGTGTCTATGTTGAAATGTCAGTAGGTTGTAATGAGAGAGCCAAAAGGGGAAGGACCTGAGGGACCTTTCATTGGTTGCTATGGCGAGGAAGTGGTGGGAAATAAGGAGTACCCCCTGCAGAAGTAACTTGAAGCTTCCATCTTACTTTCCAGTTCACAGGAAAGCTGAAATAATCAGGCAGATCCTGAGGACAAGTCAAGGACACTAGCAGGGTGACAGTCCAAGCAAGCTTCTCTCTGCCCCTTCAGCCTGGAAAGAAATGGATAGTTTTGAGGAGTGTACTGGTAAATGTTTGACAACTATCTCTCCAGGGGAAAAAAAAAAGGTTTTAAGTTGAATATCTTCCCATCACTCCCTTAAGTCTAGATACCCAACAGCACAACAAATCAAGCTCTGATTGGTACATGCGCTTATCACTAAGGTGTTAATATTGGTGCTGAAGTTTCTGACCAGCTGCCCTTTGGTGAGCTGTCACAAGGAGCTTCACCGTAGCCCTTGAGTGTTGCCTCAGTGGTGAGGCAATCATACACTGAGGGACACAGGAACCATGGTCCCACAGCCTATTCGGTCTTATCTCCCCCTCCTCATACGGACCTCACAGTTGGGGCTGGCCACCCAATAAATCATTTTCAGGTCCTTCAAAGGTCCGGGCGGCACATGTCCCTTAGCACGAAGGTCAAACCCACTGTATCAGAGACCTTGGGTGTACAAAGGAATCCCTCCCTCCACTCACCGCACAATGTGGGGAGACTATTCAGTAACAACCATTCCTATACTTTCTATCTTTCTACTGGTTACTTCATTCCGAGGAGCATATTTAGTGGGGTTTATTAACCTGCACCCAGTTCTTCAGGGTTATCCCCAAATTCCAGAGGAGCCTCTCCTAAGGGATCAGCAGTTTATATACAGGGAGCTCACTAACTCCCAATTTAGCACCCCCCCCCCACCTTGGGACAGCTCTATTTGACCTACATTGAGCCTAATCTTCCCTTTTGTTCTGATGATCACTTTGGGGGACATAGACCCAGTTTAGCAAAGCTATTATCTCTAGTAGTTTCAGCCTTTCCCTTGCAGATCCCCTCTGGAGGCATAAGCCCACACCCTCAAGCCCAGGGCTCCCTGCATCATCAGATTTCAATTGGAGCTTCTACAGCTGTAGAAGGCTGAAACCTAAGACACCGACTGACTTATTTATACTCCACCACCATCTGCTTCCCAACTCCCAGGATCCTTCAGGAAAAGGGGATTCCACAAAATAGAGAATTTTCAAGTATTCCTGATGAAAAGGCATAAATAAGTAGACAGGAAAGGGAAATAGTAAAGGACTTAATAAGGTAAAACTGCCTACATTTCTTCATGGGGAAATGATACTTGTAACTCATAAGAATCTCATTATTTTTAATATTTTTTCAAATACATGCAAAGATAGTTTTCAACATGCGCTTTTCTAAAACTTTGTGTTCCAAATTTTCCTCTCTTCCTCCTCCCCACAAAAGGCTACAAGCAATCCGATACAGGTTAAACACATGCAATTCTTCTATACATATTTCCATATGCTGTGCTGTGCAAGAAAAATCAGAATAAAAGAAAAAAAAACTAATAAGAAAAAAAACCAACAAAAAGGTGAAAATTCTATGCTTTGATCCACATTCAGTCTCCATAGTTCACTCTCTGGATATTTACATCCAGAGTACTTTACATCCCAAGTTTATTGGAATTGCTATGAATCACCTCATTTTTGAAGAGTCAAATCCGTTACAGTTGGTCATCACATAATCTTTTTGTTATGGCGCACAATGTTTTCTTGGTTTTGCATCAATTCATGTAAGTCTCTGCAGACTTTATTGAAATCAGCCTCCTTCATTACATTTACATACCATAACCTTATTCATTCATTCAACTGATGGGTAGCCACTCAATTTCCAGTTTCTTCTCACTACAAAAAAGGGCTCTACAAACATTTTTACCCATATAGGTCCTTTTCCTTCTTTTTGATCTCTTTGGGATGCAGATACTGTTGGGTCAAAGGGTAAGCACAGTTTTATAGCCTTTTGGGCTTACTTCCAGATTGCTCTCCAGAATGGTTGGATCATTCCACAACTATAGAACATTATGCACACTTAGACAAAATTAGAAAAAAATTAAGAAGTAGTAGTTGTGTTAGTTAATAGTGTGATCATAGAGAAGTCAGTCAACTTTTTAACTGGTAAAAACAAAAAATCCCCATAAATTTCTGGGACATTTCTTATTCTTCTGGATTGAAAAAATGACTTCCTGGGAGAAGCTAGTCAGAGGATATTTTAGAAAACCAAGAGGCTATCTAAAAAAACCAGATTCATCTAGGAAAAGGAAAAAAAAAATCACTGTGCTGTATTTTTTCTTGAGGAATTGAAGTGGAATGAAATGAGAGGTGGTAAAAGTTTTTAAAAATATCAAAAATACCTACATTAAATGGTAAGTCAGTGATAAGGCTTATTCTACTGTCTCTCTCCCTCCCCATTAAAAGTAATTAGAGTTTAATTTTATTAAAGATTAAAGGGAAGTTTGGGGGCCCAAGGTATGGCATTCTGGAAACTCAGAATGAAGAAATGTGAAGAAGAATGAAGTTTATGATTTGGGAGGAATCAGAAAAGACTCCATGAGGAGGTGGGTTTTGAGCCGCACAAAATCCATTGAAAAAGAGAAAAGGGAGAACAGAAACAGAGTAATTCTGGGAAAGAAGAAAGGGTATGAACTAAGGCAGGTAGGCAAGAGGGTCAGATATATTGGATGGAAGAGTGGAAGTTCAACCTTGATGATTAGATCAAACATGTCTTGCAGGATATTCAGATTTCACCTAGTCCAAACCTTTTTTTTTTTTTTTTTTTTTTTAGCAGATGGGGAAACCGAGGTAGTTTGTGTTCTACTAGGTCAAAGTCAGAATGACCAAAGCAAGAACAACCTGAAAAAGGAAGGAGGGAAAGGCAATTTGTCTTTCTGAGAAGAGCCTAGCACAGTGTCTAGCACATAATAGACACTTTATAGATGCTTGTTGATTGACCATTATAGGATCTGATTTTCTGGTCTGGATCTTCATGCTTGAAATCCCTGAGATTTAAGCTCAACGAGCTTCCACTCACATTCAGTAAATACCTTCTACAAAAGAACCATTGTTCTGGATGCTGAGGGACAAATAAAGACACAATTCCTGCTCTCAAAGCTTAAAATGGGAAGGCAGTTCTGGTCACCATTATACCACTAGCGTAATCCTAAATCATTCCAGTTCCAGGCAATCTTGCAGCCTGGCAAGTGTCATGTGACACCTTCACAAGAATCTATCATTTTAAAAAATAGAACATTATGCACACTTAGACAAAAAATGATGTAGTATGTGAAGTCTGAGGAAGAAACATTTCTGACTGGAGAGGGAAGGTAAAGTAAGGAGAAAGCAATAATGGAGATTGATCCTAAAGGAGGGATATCAATCCTTCTCCCAATCTTTACTTCTTATGTAAAAGAAAAACCTTCAGACAGTTTCCTGGATGTGGGAGATGGGATCTCCAGCAAAGATGAAAAATCTCCATTTTTACAAATAAAAGGGGGAAAAAAAGTAAGGACTGCTGATGAAAAACTATTGGAGGCATCTCATTTCTCTAGAAAAGTCAAATTTTCTAGAAGCAGATTAAAGTCTATGATTTCCAAGAAAGCCTCAATTCTAGATTCATAAGGTACTCCAACTACAAAGGAGATTGATCGCTAAAAAGAAGAGGAATGAGGGAGGACACCAAACAGGGCGATGTTTCATGTTGCCACCCTGACTCAGAGTAGTAACGCTTCTGAACAATTTATTAGGAAATCTATTTGTTTCTAAGTGATGGAAGGCTAGCAACGTACTGGGTACCTACATGTTTTTTCTGTCTTGTGGTGTACAGCCCCTGGAGCATCCGAAGCCAGTTATGGCTTCCAGAAAGTTTTCCCAAATGCTTGGGGCATCCAGGATACAGCCATTCTCCAGTTCCTCTGACTACCACTGGAGGTCAATATTGCTCCAGGGAGATCTAGTACTCTGCAAAAAACAAAACAAAACAAAAAAACTGCAAAATAATTGGGGAGATTGTTCTTGGAAGGGACCTAAGGTTATATGAAATCTCATTCTCTTTTTGAATTTATCAAGCACTTACTGAGCTGATATTATGTCCAGTGGTGAGCTAGCCACATTCAGAGATATGGAGAAGAATGAGATATAGAACCTGCTGTCATAGACCTCATAAAATTCAGGGGTCCTTAAACTTCGGCCCGAGGGCCAGATGTGGCAGCTGAGAACGTTTATCCCCCTCCCCCAGGGCTATGAAGTTTCTTTATTTAAAGGCTCACAAAACAAAGTTTTTGTTTTTACTATAGGCCGGCCCTCCAACAGTCTGAGGGACGGTGACCTGGCCCCCTATTTAAAAAGTTTGAGGATCCCTGCCAGGGAAAACCATGATCATAATCAGATGGAATGGATCAAGTACTGATTGGTGGGGTGTGGACTGTGAATACTGGTATCTTTTTCAGGGTCCTGATTCTGATAAAGGCTATGAAATCTCTCCTGGGTTCTACTCTTATCTCCTACACCAATCCAATATACCATTTCACTTGCTGTAGTATAGGATGTGTTCAGGAAAGACTATGCTTAAGATGGCTTTTGCTGTAATGGTTGTGGGGAGAGTTATTCTGTCATTGACCTTCCTTATCTTTGATCTTGGGATTTCTGGCCAAGTAGGTGACTGTTACTTTCAAAACCATTTATTTTACTTTTGATCAGTAAAACTAAGCCTTTTCTAGTTCCATTTACCCAGGCTGTATATACACAAACATAATCAACTGTTGAAGATTTACAAAGCATAGGGTACAATGAGAAAGGTGGGAGTCTTTGAAAAGCCATCCATTCTGGACTGCTTAATCTGGCTATTGATGCTAAGAGAGGTATATTGATCTTGGGGAGATGATGAATGACATTTCTGGAAAAGGACACTGACAAGTGACCAGGAAATTATTAGGATAGAAGTAGAAAAATCTGGTTCTTAGAGGAGTGCGGTGATGATGAGTTTGAGGAAGGGCAGGAGGAAAAAAAATATTTGCTACAATCAGATGAAGTCATACCTAAGATTTAAAATTATTAATATAATTTAATATAATTATTATATAATATAATATATAATTAATATCTATATAATACACAAAATATAATATATATTAATATAATATAATACAATATATGATATATTATTAATATACACAAATGCCACCACTACTGTCACAAAGTCTTGTTCCCCAGACCCATCCAAAGAGATTCATTCATTTGGTCTGAAGCCCAAGGATGGGTGAGGAAGAAACTGACAATTTTCTAGTGAACACGTGACAAGAAAATTGCATTGACCACAGTCTTCCCTGAAGACTTTCCAATTGCTACTTCACAGAGAATGAATAGAATGGTCAGCAGGAAGAGGTGGTGGGAGTTGTCTGTTTCTGTCTTGTGGGAGAAGCTTGCCTGTAGTTTATCTTGAGGGTCCAGACATTCAGAGCAGTGCAAGTTGAGAAAAGAGGGAGCACAGAGATGATTGAGGCAGGGTGGAAATCATGTGGGCCAATCAAGTCAGGGTAAGAGCTTCTTATGTTGTGAGTCACAATCCTACACGGGGGTCTCATATCTGAATGTGGGGGTTGTGAAATTGTGGTTCACTTTCAATAAATGTTTGATTTGTGTATCTATTTTATATACCACTTTCCTGGAATCATGTAAAAATTTCTCGAGCCAAAAGGGGTCACGAATGGAAAAAGTTTAAGAAACTGTGATGTTGGCAAACTGCAGACTCATGGAATGACAATAGAGAAAATGGCAGGTGCAGAAAGCAAAATGTCAAGCCACTGAATGGAACAAATTCAAGCCTGGAAGAGAAAAAGCTCACTTAGGATGCATTGCCCATATGAAAACAGGGCCCAGGAGAGGATCAGGAGATGAAAATAATGGGGTTCAGAGTATCTAGGTCTGGCTATCTGGTCCTTGAGCTGCAGAGTCTAAATCCGATAGGAGTTTCTGCTTTTGCTGCTCTGGAGTTTGCTGCTAGCATCACCAAGCATTGTGGCGGTTGTTTTTAAACACTGTAGTAACATAATGAAGGTTTGATAAGAGGCATGAAGCTAAGGAAGAAAATGGCATTGGCCTTCAGGACTGTTAAAGAGTAGATGGAAACACAAGGCTGTTTTTTATTGTAGTATTTTTTGGGAGACTTGGATGTCACCCATTTTCCTCATCTGTGGTCCTAGTAGTCATTTTTGGCCAAGTAAATATGGGCCGCTTTTATCTCTGGGTCATTAATTTTCATGGGATTCATCTTCTCCAGGCTGTGGGCACACTGCCATAATCCACACTTTAGGGACTGTGAAGAGTAGGGTGGGAAGGGGAATGTTTGGAATCTTTGAGACATTGTCTAGTCCTGACTGATGGATCTGGCCAATGATGACAACACTGGTGTATTGATCTTGCCCTTATCTAGAGAAGCATTTGATGAGAAACAAACCAAGAGGATATAGATGTTACAAAATCAATCCAATTATTCCCACAAAAGACAGTTGGAAATTAGAGTGACATTGACTTTCATTTCCACCCTGCCAGTTGAATATTTAATTGAAATGGAAACGTGATTATAGAAATGTGCTATTGAATAGCCTTTTGCTCCACTGTCATTATGGGGACTTGACGATGGTTAGCAAGTTTGGAAAAGCCCCACTATCTCACATTGACAAAATGATCCTTTTCCTATCTCATTTACTTGTATTCCAAAAAAAAAAAAATCCATGCTAAGAACAGACTCAATACAAATAAATGTGTATTTTAACTTAAAAGGAAAATTTCAGATTAAGGGATAAATTCATTAAGTTAGTGGGCACATATTTTTCAGTACTTGTTTTGTTGTCTGTCTTTGAATTAATAGGACCACAGTAAAAGAAAGCATGTGTATCTATAAATATGTCTATTAGGGACAGAATAAGTGAGATTGCAAACACAAAACTCTTGTAATTGACTGCCTTCTCATTCTTCCTTGCCTCAAGTTTTAGATGGCAATTGAACAGGAAAAGTCCTTATTGACATGGAGGCAGAGGAATATAGATTTTAGAGGAGTGAGATGGTGATGAAGTCAAAGAAAGGAAAGCGAAGAAGAGGAAGACCAGGAAAAATATTCACCCCAATTAGGTGAAGTACACCTGAGATTTAAAATTGCTATTATAAACAAATTCTGCCTCAGATGTGGAAGGCAAGCAAATGACGTTGCTTCAAACGGGACAATATCACTTGCTCCCCTTCCCCATATAAATTTCTGCTTTCATTTAATCTGAACTTAAAGGAAGGGGCTTAATATAGCCAACTATTTTCTAGTGAACATGGCACAAGACCATAGTCTTCCTAAAAGAATCTTACATTAACTACTTCAAAAGAATATAGAATCCTTTTGGATTTTCCAAAGTCCAATGATCCCTTCCACTGGGAGCACCACAGCTTTTCATTGTCATTTACAACATTTGTCATGACTTTCTCTATGATAATTGATTTGAAGGTGAAAAATGCACATCTTGTGGGTGTGAATAGACCATTTCAGACTAGCTGGTTCTTCCTTGCCCAGAGAAGCCCAATTCTCCTGGAGACGAAGAAAGTGTATAACTTATGGTGGTCTTCAGACTCCCAGAATTCCCTGTATTGGTGGGCCTTATACTGCTTTTCAGTATTAGGGTCATTGTGGAAAATCAACACCAATGGAACCAATTTCAATAGATGTGCAAGGGAATGACATATCCTGTTCTGGTCTTTGGAATTTTTTCTATTTGATCCTCCATGACTACTTCCTCACTTTTTCTCACACAGCAAATTCCATCATTGCCAGTGCCTTTTGATTTTGGAGCCTGTCTTACTTAAAAAAGTGATTCCCCTACTCTTCCTTCCCCACGATGTTCACAAGCCATCTCCCAGTTTCAATGGTCCTCTCAAAAGAGTCCTTCACCTTCATGTCTAATGGAGTTTCCTCAGTTGCACCTTCATGCCATTCTATGTGCTGGTTATCTATTTTGCTTGACTGGACCACAGAAGGTAGAACTGTTAGAGCTGCCAAGTACCAGTCACATTTCTAGAAGGATGTGAATTCTAACTTTGATGACCTGGGTCATCATTTCATTTCTTGCTGAACACCTGTTTAGCCAAGGAATGGCCTTTGTGTTAGATTCCCATAAGGCAATCAATCAACCTATTTTGTCTCAGGGCGAGTCAGGTTGGGAGCAGTGACAGAGCCAGAAAGTGCTGAAGCCAGAAAACACATTGACAGCCATGCTCCTATGGAGCTCTTTGGAGGGGAAGGAGTTGAAGTAGGACCAAGGCAGAAAGGAGAAGTTGGGAGGCAATCTGGAGGCAATTTGTGTTCTGAGCAGAGCCAGTGACTGACTATAGCTGGCAGGAGTTTTCTCAAAAGGTTGGGATCTCTAGGTGTGAGAGAAAGTAGATGGAAAGGAAAAGGATCCTGCAGAAGAACCAGAGGAACTGGATGAGCGGGAGTCCTGAAGGAGGTCTTAAGGAGGAAATACAGTGCTGAGGCCCAAAGAAAGGCTATGGATGGGCCTAGAGGAAGGCTCCAATTTGGGTCATGGGAATGATCAAAGACTCAGCAACAGCACCAAGTAAGAAAGCCAAGGAATGATGAAGAGATGCAGAAGATGGACTACAGGGAAAATGGGAAAGATGCATTGGGACGTGAAGGGAATGGGGTTGGTGAGTAGGGGAAGGGGAGTGAGAAGGTCACAGCTAGGGAGGTTTGAAAAGTCGGGCCCACCCAAGGATGGCCTAATCTAGGGGAGGCTCCCCAAAGTGCCTTCTTCCAAACCCCATGGCAATTGTTAGAGAAACCAGAAGAGAGAAGTTGGGACAGGGCCTCCAGAATCCAGGAAGGATGGGTTATGACCTGGGTCAGAAGCCCCCTTGGGAGGTGAATGAGTTTGTATTTCCTTCTGGTTCAAAAATGTAGCTGGGTTGGTCTGGGACTTCAAGGAGAGGGTCTGGGAAACAATGTGCCAAGCTGGAAGAGGAAAAGGTCGGCAGAAAGAGATGGTGGGAATTGTGTTTTTCACTTGTTGGGAGAAGCTTGGCCGGTGGTTGTTTGGGAGGGTCTGGGAATTCAGAGCAGTGCCATTTAAGATAATTGGAAACAGAGAGACTGTGGAGGCAGGCTCATGTTGTGTGGGCCAGCCAAGTCAGAGCAAGAGATGTCACCTAGGCTATGCAGACTCATAGAATTATGATGGAAAATTTGGCAGGTGCAGAAAGGAGAATGAGGAGAATGCATACAGTTTATTAACAAGGAATTTCAGGAAAGGGGCAAATAGGATATCAAATCCAGGACTCTTCAAACTGGCTCCTTTTCTCTCTTCTTTGACTAAGTTGTTTTTGATGGCTGCTGACCAGAAATGGTTTCCAGTTGGGATGAAGGCTGAGGAATATAGTGTTTTGTTTTGTTTCATTTTTATGAAGCTTTTTATTTTCAAAACATATGCATCACAGGATCAGTGGAACTGGCATCAATCATCTCATTGCTGGAAAGAGTCACATTCATAAGAATTGATCATCATATGATATTAATGTCGTGTACAATAATCTCCTGGTTCCACTCATTTCACTCAGCATCAGTTCATGTAAGTCTCTCCAGGTCTCTCTAAAGTCATCCTCCTGATCGTTTCTTATAGAACAATATAAAGGAATATAGTTTTTAGAGTAATGGGATGATGTGTGGTCAACATAGATGATGAGGGGGAGCAACATTTACTCTTAGGAGGTGAAGCCACATCTGAGATTTATAATTATTTAGATCCATAAATGCTGCTTCAGCTATTGCAAAGTCAGCTGCTCTCTTTCCCCATCCAAATCTATCCATCTGTTGTTCTGAAGTTCATAGATGGGCCTAGAGACCAGAAGACCAGAACATATATTTCTGGTCAACCCATGAAAAGTACTATAATTTTCCTAGAACTTTCTTTCCAATTACTTCTCCAAAATACATGTAGAAATCAATTTGGATTTTTCAAAGTTAAATGCAGGTTTCCATTGGAGGAATACATTTTTTCTGTTGCTATCCATCGACAGCTATGTTTTGTTTTGTTATTTTTACCTACTTTGTATCCCCAGGGCTTAGCATAGTGCTTGGTACATAGGAAGAGATGAATAAATGCTTGCTGAGTTAACCTAACAAATATGTTCTAGCACCTCAAGGGAACTGAATCAATTTACTTGGTGAAACGACTGATTTACAGCAAAGTGATTCAGGCCATTTTATTCACCGTAGATCCCAGAACTGAAGCCAGAAGGGACCTTAGAGCTCTTTTTTACAGATGAGGGAACCGATGCCCACAGAGATTAGATACCTACCTTGTCTAAAGCCTTACTGTTAGTAAATTCTAGAGTTGGGATTTCAAGCTAGGTGCTCTGGGTCCAAATCCAGCACTTAGTGACAAAGGTTAATGCCTGTCAGGGCTACCAAAGCAGCTGGCTCATCTGTGCTGTCTCCTAAGTCCGTGATCGCAGGTTTGGGCAGGGCTTTAATAGCAGTGAACAGCTAAGCTCTATAACTCACAGACACAGTCATCGAGGAAAATTTGGCACTGAAGCCACAAAAGCATTCACGAAGAACAAGAGAAGTAGAGTGTTAGGATTATTTTAGTTGTACAATATCCGATCTAGGAGTCTTTGTCTAGTAGGAGTCCATCCTACTCATTGTGTAGTTGATCTGAGACTTGAGCAGAAATGACTGACTCCAAGATGTTCAATGCGATAGGGGAGAGCATGGGGATTTCAGTGGTATCAGAGCTGGGTCTAGAGATGGTTATTAACTTGATCCATGGGTAGATTTCAGGGGATCCAAGAACTTGGAAGGAAAAAATAATTTTAGCTTTATTTCAATATAATTGAATTTGTAATTTTTTGGGGGTAATTTATATTTGTAATATTTTTATTTGTAATTTGTAATTTTTATTTTGTAATATGTATATATTTTTGTAATTTTTATTTGTGATATTTGTATTTTTTAATATTATTTTTACTTTTATTTTTGTTTTATTTGTTGTTTTATGTATATATTTTATGCATTTAAAAACATTTAAACTCATGTTTTAAGAAAGATTGTTGGGGCAGCTAGATGGTACAGTGGTTGGAGCACCAGCCCTCCAGCCCTGAAGTCAGAAAAATCTGAGTTCAAATTCGGCCTCAGACACAATACTTCCTAGCTGTGTGACCCTGGGCCAGTCACTTAACCTCAATTGCTTCAGCAGAAAGAAAGAAAGAAAGAAAGAAAGAAAGAAAGAAAGAAAGAAAGAAAGGGAGGAAGGGAGGGAGGGAGGGAGGAAGGAAGGAAGGAAGGAAGGAAGGAAGGAAGGAAGGAAAGAAAAAGGAAGGGAAGGAGGGAGAGAGGGAGGGAGGGAAGGAGGAAAGAAAGAAAGGGAAAAAAGAAAGAAAGGAAGAAAGAAAAGAAAAGAAAAGAAAGATTGTTAGACTTTCACTAAAGGGATCCATAACAAAAATGATTAAGAATATCTGGTCTACATGTTTAACATATATTGGATTATTTGCCATCTGGGGAGGAGTTGGGAAAAAAAGGAGGGAAAATTAGAACACAAGGTTTTGCAAGGGTTAATGTTGAAAAATTATCTATGCAATTTTTTGTTTTTGAAAATTAAAAAGCTTTAATAAAATTATTTTTAAAAAAGATAAGCCACAAAAAGATTTGGCAAATAAATATTGTAATTTAAAAACAAAAACAAAAGCATCTGGTCTAGAATAACCACTATCCTTTTCACAGCATTTTAAATGTTACAAAGTACTTTACTAGCATTAACTGTGAAATTGAAAGTAAAAATATACTTGGATCTACTTTACAGATGAGAAAACTGAAGCTCAGAGAGGCAAAGTCAGTTATCCAAATTCTGGTTAGGTTATCAAACACTGCTAGTGAGTAGCAGAATCAGAATTCAGTCTAGCTCTCATTCTCTTTTCTATCATACTAGTTTGCCTCTTCTAATATAAAAGACAGTTACCATAAGCACTGACATTTTAAATTGTTCAAAAACACTTAAATTGTCAATTTTGATATCTATTATTGAAGATCCAATAATTATTATCTTCTTTTTCACTTATTTAGTGATTTCTGTGCCTCATTCCTTAAGTAAAGCTTGTGTGTGTGTGTGGAAATTTTATTGAAAGATTATGGGACACGTCAATGGAGACATGGAGACTATCGCATCTGGGACCTGAGAGATTTCAGGCACAGTATTCTTAATAAAAGAAAATGTTTTGTTGTTTTCTTTTTAGAGCCAGGATTAGGCCTAGGGAAGATTAAATACCTAGGGTGTAACACTTAGAAATATTGAAGTCCATAAGAAAGGAATACTTTTTAATAGGAAAGGCAGCTACAATATAATCAGTCAATAAACATTTATTAAGCACCTACTATATGCCAAGCACTGTGCTGAGCTCTAGAGATATAACAAAAAGCAAAAGATAAGGTGTTATCCAGGGAAGGAGACAAAATACAAACAACTATGTACAGACAAGCTATATACAAGATAAACAGGAGAGAATTAATGGAAGGAAAGTACTAGGATTAAGGGAAATCCTGAAAGCTGTCAGTGGAAAGCAAACTGAATTTGGATTCAAAGGTTCCAATTCAGTTCTGCTGTTTATAGCTATGTGATTCTAAGCAGATCATTTAAACTCTATGTGCCCCAGTTTCCTTATATGTGAAATGAGAATCATAATATCTCGCAGTAATTACTTTGCAAGGTTATTATGAAGAGGGAGCTGTAGAGACTACAAAGGTTCTTTGAATGAGTTGTTTACAGCCTTAAAAATGGACATAAAATCCTATTCACTAAAACATGTAAAATCTTCATTTTGCAATAAGTTAGTTCTCATGTATTACAATAAAGGTTAGAAGTTTCCAATGTAGGGTGAGATACAAGGACCATAATTTTGATGCTCTGCCTTGGGCACTGTGCAAAAATTTTTGTTCTGGCTCTGCCTTTACTTTTATCCTTAAATATGAACAGAGATACATAAAACTTAGACCTGACATTCAGTCTAACTCATTCCTTTTACAGATGAGGAAACTGAGGATCAGAGAGTTTAAATGATTAAATGATTTGCTAAAGATCATAGAGCAAGTACATTGATAAGACAGTTAATTCCAGGCCCTTCAAACTAAAAATTCACTACTCTTTTAATATAAATAGGTAACCAGGGAAGGGATTATTTTCACTTTTACCCTCTCCTATTAATGTACATGCCTTATCCCACTCCCATTAATCTAAATACACTTTTGTTCCTCACCTTACCTATGCCACCCTTTCTCTCCCTCTTTATCCTTTACCCATTAATCTACACACTTTTCTATACTCCACCTTATCTTATTCTTTCCCCCCTAATTTTTTCATAGATTTTGGAGAGTGCTATATCCTTTTTGGTATACATGCATTGTTCCCTATTTAACCCAATTCCCGATGTGAGTAAGTTTTCAGAACTACCAGTTCTCTTCTTCTCTCTAATTCCTCCATGCCGGTTCTTCCTCTGCACCTCATTCATGTATCATAATTATTATTTTTACCTTTTCCTAGACAGTTTTGCTTTTTAGAATCAGATTATATTCAGCTCTATGACAATATTTCTTTTGAACTACCCAATTACAGATGCCAGTCTTAAACATATTTACATTTTCTTGTATAAAAGAGAAACAATTTGTCCTAATTGAGTCTCTTGAAATAAGTTTTTGATACTGGTTCTTATATGTTAAATTTTATATTGAGTTCAGGTTTGTTTAAAACAATATCCTGAAGCAGTAATGAACTGAATCAGCTACACACAGTGAAAGAACTCTGGGAGATGACTAAGAACCATTACATTGAATTCCCAATCCCTATATTTTTGCCTGCTGGCATTTAAAAAAAAAAAATTCCTTCACAGGCTAATAGTACAATATTTCAGAGTCTGATTCTTTTTGTACATCAAAATAATGGTTTGGACAGGTATACTTATTTTGTATTTAATTTATACTTTTATATATTTAACATGTATTGGTCAACCTGCCATCTGGGGGAGGGGGGGGGGAAAGAAGGGAAAAATTGGAGCAAAAGGTTTGGCAATTGTCAATGCTGTAAAATTACCCATGTATATAACTCGTAAATAAAAAGCTATTAAAAAAACCCCCAATATCCTGAAGGGCAGTTAGATGGTGCAATGGATAAAGCATCAGCCCTGAATTCAGGAGGATCTGAATTCAAATCTGATCTCAGACACTTAGCTGTGTAACCCTGGGAAAGTCACTTAACCCCAATTGCCTCAGCCAAAATAAATATATATATGTATATATATATGTATATATATATATATATATATATATCCTGAAAAATCTGAGAATTTGTGTAATATCCATTTTTTCAATTAGTATTATACTTAATTTTGCTGAATATAATATTCTTGGCCACAGGCCTAGTTCTTTTCATTGTCAATATATAATATTCCAGGACTTGCAGTCTTTTATTGTAATTGCTAATAAATCCTATACAATTCTAATTAGAGCTGCAGTATGTTTGAATTGATTTTCTTTGTCTGTTTGATTATTTCTTGTATTATTGTGTCAAAGATCTTTTTTTTTTTTTTTGTCACAACTTTCAGGTAGTCCAATTATTCTTGTTTTCTTTTCTTGGTCTGTTCTCCAGATCTGTTGTTTTTCTTATAAGATATTTTACATTTTCTTCTCTTTTTTTCTTTTTTCTTTTTTGTTTTGTTTCTTTTTGGTCTCTAATAGTTTCCCTGGCTTCCCCTGCCCAATTTTGATTTTCAAAGAATCATTTTCTTCTTTGGGACTCTGGATCTCTTTTTCTAGTTGGTTTTTTTTCATAATCTTCTTGGGATTTTTTGGATAATTCTTTTTTTTTTTTTTTTTTTTTTTAGTTTCCTCAATCTCTCACTTTTTTTTTTTTTTAAATAACTTTTTATTGATAGAATTCATGCCAGGGTAATTTTTTTCAGCATTATCCCTTGCACTCACTTCTGTTCTGATTTTTCCCCTCCCTCCCTCCACCCCCTCCACCCCCTCCCCCAGAGGCAAGCAGTCCTTTACATGTTAAATAGGTTACAGTATATCCTAGATACAATATATGTATGTAGAACTGAACAGTTCTCTTGTTGCACAGGGAGAATTGGATTCAGAAGGTATAAATAACCCAGGAAGAAAAACAAAAATGCAAGCAGTTTACATTCATTCCCAGTGTTCTTTCTTTGGGTGTAGCTGCTTCTGTCCATCCTTGATCAATTGAAACTGAATTAGCTCTCTTTATCGAAGAGATCTACTTCCATCAGAATACATCCTCAAACAGTATCATTGTTGAGGTATATAATGATCTCCTGGTTCTGCTCATTTCACTTAGCATCAGTTCATGTAAGTCTTGCCAGTGCTCTCTGTATTCATCCTGCTGGTCATTCCTTATAGAACAATAATATTCCATAATGTTCATATACCACAATTTACTCAACCATTCTCCAATTGATGGGCATCCATTCATTTTCCAGTTTCTGGCCACTACAAACAGGGCTGCCACAAACATTTTGGCACATACAGGTCCCTTTCCCTTCTTTAGTATGTCTTTGGGGTATAAGCCCAGAAGTAACACTGCTGGATCAAAGGGTATGCACAGTTTGATAACTTTTTGAGCATAGTTCCAAATTGCTCTCCAGAATGGCTGGATGTGTTCACAATTCCACCAACAATGTGTCAGTGTCCCTGTTTTCCCACGTCCCTGCCAACATTCCGCATTATCTTTCCCTGTCACTCTAGCCAGTCTGAGGGGTGTGTAGTGCTATCTCAGAGTTGTCTTAATTTGCATTTCTCTGATTAATAATGTCAATCTCTCACTTGATTTTTAAAGTTTTTTTGAATTTTTCTATAAATTTGTTCTGAGCAGATAGCCATTTAGCATTAATCTTTGTGGTAGAAGAGGTTTTTTTTTTTTACTTCAATGTCCTCTGAAGATGAACCCTGATCTTCTCTATTCTCATAGTAGGTTTCTATGCTTTGCTTCTTTCTCCTTTGTCTACCCATTTTTAAAAAATTACAACTTATAAGTGTAATCACCTCTAGTCTTAGAGTGAGTGGATGATACCTCTGACTTCACTTCAGTTCTCCCCTCTGGCCTGACACCCCAAACTAAGAACTCCACCCTCCTATAAGTGCCTGTAGCCCAGCAGCTTCCCTATCCCACTGCTTCTGAACTCACCAGGTTATGGTTCCTTCTTGCATAGGACCACTCTCAGCAGCACAGCTAGGCCTAGTGTTTCTAATCAGCAGAGGTTCCCTCAGTCTTCCAGAACTCAGATCCCTGACTCCTCATACTGTCCAGAAGATGAAAGTTCCTTTGGTTTAGGCTTCCTGATTACTGTTTCTACAGAACTTGTCTGTAGGTATTTACATTTCACACAGGCTAAACCTTGATGCTGGGGTCTTTTTTTTGGCCCCAGATTATTCCAGGAGAACTCCTGTTCTGCCCAGAATCTTAT
This sequence comes from Antechinus flavipes, assembly GCF_016432865.1. NCBI lineage: Eukaryota > Metazoa > Chordata > Mammalia > Dasyuromorphia > Dasyuridae > Antechinus > Antechinus flavipes. The sequence goes on from NC_067400.1 coordinate 515,686,683, forward strand.
TTATTTTTTTAATCAGTCTATGTTCATCCTTAGGTACAATTTTGTTTTGTTTGTGAGGCAAATATGGAGAGCTTGGAATTTTCTGACCTCCTCCACCATATTCCCAGAATTTCCCCTAAATAATTAAATTAAATTAAAAAGGTTTTGCACAAACAAAACCAATGCAACCAAGATTGAGAAGAAACCACAAAGCTGGAAAATAGCTTCCCCCCACTCCCAGCAAATGTTTCTGATAAAAGTCTCATTTCTAAAACCGAATCAAATTTGTGAGAATACAAGTCATTCCCCAATTGATAAATAGTCAAAGGATATAAACAGGCAGTTTTTAGAGGAGATATTAAAGCTATCTATAATCATATGAAAAAATTCTCTAAATAACTATTTATTAGAGAAATGAAAATTCAAACAATTCTGAAATACCACTTCACACCAACCAGACTAGCTAATATGACAGAAAAGGGAAATGATAAATTTTGGACAAGATGTAGGAAAATTGGAACATTAATACATTGTTGATGGATTTGTGAATTGATCCCACTTTTCTGAAAAACAGTTTGAAACAATGCTCAAAGGACTATATTTGATCCATCAATACCATTACTAGATGTGTATCCCAAAGAAGTCATACAAAAGAAAAAAGGATTTTTAAATACAAAAAAGATTTATGGCAGTTCTTTTTAGGGTAGTGAAGTATTGGAAATTGAAGGGATGTCCATTAATTAAGGAATGGCTGAATAATTTGTGGTATATGAATGTAATAAAATACTATTGTTCTATAAGAAACAGTGAGGAGGCATATTTCTATATATATTATTCTCTTGGTTCTGCTCACTTCATTCAGCATCAGTTCTTATATATCTTTCCAGATTTTCCTGAAATATGCCTTTACATGTAATTGAAAAAACAAAATACTATTTACATTTAAAAAAATGTTTCCTCTAACTTTTGTACCCTATGATCTATGTTCTAACATTCTGTATTTTAAAGTCCCTATAAGTTCTATCATTCTGTATTCTAATATTCCTTTCTGTTCTGATTTCCTATATTCTAAGATCCATCCAAGTCTGGTATTCTCTGTTCTATGATTTCCATATGACTGATCCCTTCACAGTTCTAGCAGGGGTGATGCTATTTCTTCCCACATACACATTTGTTTTTAGCTTATTGTGTTTATCTAAGTACTAAGATACCATGGTGATAAGCAAGATGAAAATATGTAGAAAGACAAGGCAGGCAACATGAAGTGCCTGCATCAACAGAGAAAATAAACAAGAAAATTATTACATACTCAGACAAATTCACCTTTGATCAAATGATGTCTCACACTGTACTATAGGACCTCACTCATCTTTGGTGTTAATGATCATGGTAAACGGTGTAGGGAGAAAGTGCTTGTGGTATATCTAAGTATGTTTGGGGTTTTTTGATTTTTGTTGTTGTGGGTTTCCCCCCTAAATCATGATGAATTCACCCTAACAAATATCCTACAGTGAGCAAAGCTGTTTGAAATATTCCTTTGAAATCAAACAAGTGTTAATTGTACCTGATAACTTTGTCGACTCACTGGGGAATCATTTATAGTTTGTGAAATTGGTCCTGAGAACAAAGTGATAATGATAAATTATTTTTAAAACTTGGGAAAATTGAACAAGTACATTTCTTTTTTTTTTTTGCAGATGCAACCTTCAAACCTTAAGAAACACACACACACATACACACACACACAAATGCATATACAAAAACACAGCCACCTAGAATAATTATATAATAGATGTGAATGCAGAAAGCTTAAAGAAAGTGAGAATATATAGCCTGAAGAATTAGAATTTTTTTTATTTGTAAAATAATAAAATTGGGATAGATAATTTCTAAAGTTTTTACATCACTAAATAGTTTTCTATTTTTAGATAGCTCTAATTTTGGGGATATTCTTCTATTTTTTAAAGCAAAATACACCACTCTCTAACATCCTTTCTTCTCAATCTATCTCTGAAGCCAAATATAAAGGGTTTTTCATCTTTTTCCTCATGTCAGATTGTTAAATGTTTGAATATGACTGTCATGTGCCCCAGAAGGTTTTTCTCCAAGTTAAACGTTTCTGTGTTCCTATTTCTTATCCTGGTATAAGATCATGTGGATGTGGAGCTTGAGGGAACTTAGACGTCAACTGGAATTCAACCCTCTTGATCTAAAAATGAGCAAAACCCAAGAAAGCTTAAAGGATTTGCCTACGGTCACACAGGAAATGAGAGGCAGCATGACAGTGAATGGAAAACTCAGAGGCAGGAACTCTTGGCCTAAGATCACACTTGTGACATACTCTCATTACTTACTCTCTTGGCAGCTCCAGCAACTCTCAACTATACAACTGCAGAGTCAGCGCTCTGGTAAAGAGCTCTAGTAGAATTCTCTCATCAGTGAAATCACAGATGTATCTCCCATCTCCCGTTCCTCCCAATCCTCTACCACATAGAGGCAGGTCCTCTGACTTCCAATCCAGCACACAACACTGGTCAATTTTCACCATCCCAGTTCCTCTCTTTAGGACATATTCCAGTTTCAAATCTAGTTAAATAAACTAATATGTCGAATTCCTTTCCAAAAGTGGCACCCAGAATGGAACATAATATTTCTGAATGTGGTAGAATGTAGCAAGACTAATACTTTCTTCTTCCTGGACATTAATTACTCTATTAATGTAGTCTAAGATGAAATTAGCTTTTTTGGCCACCATTCACACTGTTGACTCCAAATGGACTTGCAATCCACAGAAATCTCTTAATTTTTTTTGCATGGATTGCCACCTATCCAAACATCCTCTATATTGTAGTAGGGCAGTTGGTTTCTTAATTTAACCTTAAACCATAGAATCTCATGGCAGGCAGTATGGGTAGATAGAGACCTGGCTTTTGAATCAGAAAAATCTGAATTCAAGTCTCACCTCTGTGACACATATTGACTATATATCTCTGGTGATAACTTAATTTCTTGATGCATCCCATAATTCTCTAGAAGTTGCAGAGAATAATAAATAAAAATTATATTTTATTATTTATTAGTCTGCACTAATTAAAAAATGTTTCCTCATCTGAGAGTTCATTATATCAGTGAAATCATGATAAAATTCTTATAATAAAATCTCAGAGTTAGAAGCAGTTACCTAGTCCAACTAATTTTAGGGGAAGTGGGAGAGGAAATCCCTGTAATACATATCCAACAAATGATCACAAAGTTTTGCCTGAAGATTTCCAGTGAGGGAGAGGGGGACATAACCCATGAAACCCATTTCATTCTGGAATAGCCTCAGTTGTTAGGAAATTGTTCCTTACATTGAACCTAATTCTACTACAGTGCAATTCCCATCTTTACCTCCACCATGAATTGTTCCTACTTCTAATTTTTGGGATCAAGAATTAAAAACATCTCTTTTCCAAACAAATACCCTTTATATATTTAAAGATATTTCCCAAGTTTTCCCTTAAGTCTTTTCCAGACTAAGTATCCCTAATTGCTTGAATTCATCCTCATATAGGATGGGCTTAATGACCCTTCTTTTTCATCAAATTCTCCATATTGTCAGCATCTTTCTTTAAATGTACCCTCATAACTGATGACAATAATTACTATGATTAGAATGTTGTACAAAGTACACTAAGATTATCTCTTCCTGGGTCCTTATCCTTATTCTTTCCAGTCTGAGCTTAATCTGAGCTATAGTACTCCTTATAGTCTTTCCTTCTTTCTTTTAAAAAATGTTTTAATTAAAAATTTTTTAAAAAATTAATATCCTTATTTGTGAGTTCTCTCCTTTTCTTTCTGCCTCTATGCCTCTGACTTTCTGTGAGTCTGTCTCTCTTTTTCTCTTTTTTTTCCTTCTTTCAACTGTATCTCCCTATTTTGTTCAAACTACAAGTATAGCGGCTACTAAGTGGTCCATCCCCCATACCTGATCCACATGGAAAATGATGCAGTTTTTCTGACCTTCCCTTTATCAGCATGGTGACTCCAAACTCTTGAGACTTACCAATATCAGTATCAGACTTAGTGTGGTCATCTGATTGACTTTAATCCTACTGTTGCTCAGAACTACTGCTCCCAAACTCAAATGATTCACAAGTCTTAGTCTTTCATAACAGAGAGGATTATATAGGAAGAAATTTTGGATAGTTTTCTTATATTAGATTCTGAATTGTAGTATTCAAATTTTTTGATGTTATGTTCTGTCATCCTAGAATTATCTCTGCGTGTTCTGTTTTCAAAGTCAGTTGCTCTTACATAGAACTTATATGTTTGTTTGCTTCTTTGTTTGCTACATAGCTAGTAAGTGTCAAATGTCTAAGGGCAAATTTGAACTCAATTCCTCCTGATTTCAGTGCTGGTGCTCTATCTACTGCATCACCTAGCTGACCGTAGATGTTCTTTTAACATTGTTTTTTGCTTCTCTTTGTCATTTTTTCTTCAATATTTTTGTATTTTTAAAATCTTTTCACCTCTTACTTTATTAGAGAGATTTACTTTGTTAAATAAATTTTTCATTTTGAGGTGATATTTTACTCACCTATTGATTTTTAAAATTATATATTGAAAGTTCTAATTTCGGACATATTTACTCTTAATTTCACTTATTATATTTTTCGTTTCTTTTTTGGACCATTCTTCTTGTTCCATATTCTCTGAAGAATGCACAGGATATTTTTGATTCACTTTCCACAGTGTTAAAATATTTGAAAAGAGGATATCATATTCAGTTTGAGTTTTTTACTTATTCTTCCTTTTGGTTTTTGGTTATCTGGGCTTTATGTTGGGCTTTTGTTGAGAAAATTTCTCTTGATGTTTTAATGTTTCAATCTTTTTATTCCTATTTTGCACTCTCTGATTCCTTCCCCTGGGCTGGTAGATCTGCAAGGCTAGGCGGTAAGGCTGTCTCAGCCTCCTCAAGTTAGGGAATACAGGGTTTGTCAGCAGGAGTCCTTATGGGGAAATAGAACGAACTGCAGTTGAGTTTCAACCCCTTTTCCTTCAGGGATAGTGTAGTTACCCAGTCTGACACCCTACCCAATTCTTCCTTCTACTCTCCTTTTTTCATGTGGCTGGACAGTGTCAATGTCTGCCAATTTTGTCAGGATAAGGGAAAAGGAACATAAGGTATTCTCTCTGTCTCTCTCTCTCTGTCTCTCTCTCTCTGTCTCTCTCTTTCCATTGCACCACTTAGCTTTCCCAGTGTAAGGTATTCTTTTAGAATCACTGCAACTGTGGGACATCCCTATAATTCATTTGGGTTCTAAATGGTTTGAGAATTTGCTTGTGCTCTTGAGACTGGTGGATGGAAGCTTGGGAAGGAGGGGCACTGAATGAATACTCTTTTCATGTTCTTCATTATTAATTCATAAGGAATCTTACCTTGAGATGGAGCTAAGATGGCACAGTAAAAGCTGGGACTCGCTTGAGCTCTCCCCCAATACCTTTAAATAAGGATTCTAAACAAATTTTAGAACATCAGAACCCACAAAAAGACCGAGCGGAACAATTTTCCAGCCAAAGACAGCTTGGAAGGTCAGCAGGAAAGGTCTGTTGCACCAGGGTGGCAAAGCAGGCCACGCCAGGACGGCCCTGGTCCCCCAGGTCAGGAGTGGCAGCAGCAGCAATGTCCAGACTTCAGGCCACAAACACCAAAGATGACTTGGAAGATTTGTAGGATTTGTCTCACTAGAGTGAGATCACCTTAGGAAGCCAGCAACCAGCATTGGAAGCCATTGAATCAGCAGCAGCTGAAGCAACAGCAGTGGCTTCCTATAATAAGTCCACAATAAGGGGATCAAACAGTTGGTCAGAAGGAGATCACTTTATTAGCTCTGAAGCAAAAGTTAGCCAGAGTGGATCAGGGATCCTCCTCATCGTTCCAGGGAAGGGAGGACTGCTTGTGGTCACTCATAGATCACAGTAGTAAACATACTTCTCCTCAGATTATACCACCTTGGAAGAACTGAAAACTTACAGATACCCAGAAAACAGCAGCACAAAACCCCCGAAGCTTGGGACTTTGCACTCTGTAACTCTGAAAACATAGTCCTACTTTTAACAAAAAGAGTTAAAAAATAGGCTGGGGAAATGAGCAGATAATTAAAAAAAAATTGTGACCACAGAAAGTTACTATGGTGACAGATAAAAACACACGCTCAGAAGAACATAAAAAAGTCAAAGCTTCTATATCCAAAGTCTCCAAGGAAAGTAAAGATTGGTTTCAGGTAATGGAAGAGCTCAAAAGGTATTTTGAAAATCAAGTCAAAGAGATAGAGGGAAAATTGGGAAGAGAATTGAGGGTAGTGCAAAAACAAAAACAAAAACAAAAAGCTAATGAGAAGAAGAATGCCTTAAAAGCAAAACTGGCAAAATGAAGATACAGAAGCACACTGAGAAAATAATTCCTTAAAAATTAGATTTGATGGAATAAAAGTGAATGCAAGGGATAATGTTGTAAAAAATTACCCTGGCATGAGTACTATCAATAAAAAGTTATTTAAAAAAAGAAAAATCAAATTAGATTTGAGCAAATGGAAGCTAATGACTTTGTGAGGAATCAATAAACCAAATAAAATAAAACCAAAAGAATGAAAAAAGGAGAAAATAATGTAAAATATCTCATTGGAAAAACAACTGACTTGGAAAATAGATCCACAAGAGAAATTTTAAAATAATTGGTCTATACTACATAGAATCCCCAATCCCCCAGTCCACCTGAATTTTTGATTTCCTTCACAGGCTAATTGTACACTATTTCAAAGTCCGATTCTTTTTGTGTAGCAAAATAGCTATATGGACATGTATACATATATTGTTTTAACATATACTTTAACATATTTAACGTGTATTGGTCTACCTGCCATCTGGGGGAGAAGGGGTGGGAGGAAGGAGAGGAAAAATTGGAACAAAAGGTTTTGCATTTGTCAATGCTGAAAAATTACCCCTGCATATATCTTGTAAATAAAAAGCTATAATAAAAATTTTTAAAAAAAATAATTGGTCTACCTGGAAGCCATGATCAACAAAAGAGCCTTTAATGTAGAAGCTGCTGAATCTTGTGTTATCCTGACAGTGGCTCAATTATAGTTGAATTGTTTCTTTCTGGATGCTTCTAGTATTTTCTCCTTGGCCCAGGAGTTCCAGAATTTGATTACAATATTCCTGGGAGTTTTCATCTTGGGAATCTTTGTGGGAAGAAGAATTGAAGTATTGAAATAATCTGTTGTTGTTGTTCAGTTATCAATTGTATCCAAGTCTTTGTGACCCCATGGATTTATTGTTCATGGAGCTTTCTTAGCAAAAATACTGGAGTGACTTGATATTTCCTTCTCCTGTATGACCCTACTTTGCAGACTGAGGTCTATACTTCACTTTTGACCTTGTCTTTCAAAATCAGTTGAGTTCTAGTGTCTCCGGACAACTTCCTTTTTTCTACCATATCAGAATTAACTTCTTTATCTTTAGAATTTCATTCTTGAAAGGTTTCTGTTCTTCCTGCTCTATTTTTCCTTATGGAATTTTAGACTATGAGTTCCTAACATTTCTTTTTTGAAAGTTGTTCTCTGCATATGTAGGCTATATGTCACACTATTCCTATCTTTCATGTTCTCTGTGATGTAGTGAGTGGTTACTTCTCCATAAAGTTCCAGAGATGATCCTGTAGCCCACTCTACCATTCTATCTGTAGCATAGTCTGGGGATGTCATATCTACTTCTCTCATTAATCTTTGCCCAAGTGCTCTCCACTATATTTCTGTGCCAGAGCACAGTAATAAAATATGCCTTTCCCAAGTCATAATCTAGGTATACCTCCTATTTTATCATATAATACCTATGGAGTCAAATTTACCTCCTTGCTCTGGATTTCCTAATTCACTTTGTTCACCATCCTTGGTGCTTTTGTTGATCGATATCTGAGACTATGGATTTAGTAACAGCTTTTTTCTTGAATTTTTTCTCCTATGAATTTCTTAATATTTTACTTTTGTTGTTCTTATATTTTAACTTTTATTTACTATGGTGTCTAGAACAGCAAATATCACCCTCACCTTTTCTTTTCAGTTTAAAGTCCTTTTAACCAGATTTGAAAAACTCCAGACAAAAACATTATTTTTATCAGTCCTTATTAGGTGCACTCAAGATCTCACTAAATCATTATTCATACACATATGCATACAAACTCACACATGTATAAATATAAATGCATACATGTTGGAATCCTTACTAACTGCTAACTAATTAGAGTTGATCTAATCTTACAAGAAGATGTTTTGGGCAGAACCTGAAACAAGGTACTAAGTAGAACTAATTAATACAAGGCTTGTGTTCACACCTTTACTCATTGGAGTTCAATGAGTTCATACCTCCCTTGAAGCTCTTTGGGCCAGAGAGCTCTATGGGAGAAAACTCACAATCCCTCTCTTGAAGGAGCATAAATAGAGCTTCAATGGGCCAGTCAAAGAAGTTCTTCAGAGTGAAGAAGCTACAAGTCGAGATTTCACTGGAATGACATGAAGAGTTGGAGCTGGCTGGAGGCTGAAGAAAGCAGAGGCAGAGGCTGAAGGACCAGACCTTTGGATTTGGTGACATTCGGAGAGAGCTCTTGGAACCAAGCAGAGAGATAGGCCTCTAAGCTAACCGGGCTATATTGGAGATAATAAAAGATCTGAACTTTTATCACCTGGCTGCGTTTTGAGAAGAAAAAGCTCACCACATTTTGGCGCCTGAACAGGGACCGATTCAGATCCATCTGAACTAGATCACAACACATACATATATTATATATGTGCATAAACACATATATACATACACATTTTGTATATATGAGTATGCATATACATAAATATAGATATCTCCCATTCTCAGATAGCACCTTCTCAGCTATCTGCTGATCTCTTAAATGTTTCTCTTTCTAAAAGCTTTCCCTTCAATATACAGCAATAATATAAACAAAAATATAAATATAGATTTTTTGCTTCTTGACTGACTTCTTAATCTTTGACAATACTTTCTAGCCTCCTTTAAGAGTATCATTCCCCTCACAGAATTGGGCTGTTGTCACTAGATTTAACAAGTCCTGGGATGTTCTAGATCATACATTGAATGCATCACATCATATAGGTCTTGACATATTTTGTCTGAAACCATCCCCTCATCATTTTTTTTTTAATTTTAATTTTTGCTGAGGCAATTGGGGTTAAGTGACTTGCCCAGAGTCACACAGCTAGGAAGTATTAAGTATTTGAGGTCAGATTTGAACTCAGGTCCTCCTAACTTCAAGGTTGGTGCTCTATCCATTTCACCAACTAATTGCCCTCCCATATCTTTTTTTAATGCTTTCTCATAATTTCTTATATCACAATATACTCCATCACAACGATTACCATAACTTGTTTAGCCATCCCCCAATGGATGAACATCCTCTCAATTTTGAGTTCTTTGTGATTACAAAAAAAAAGTTGCTATTAATATTTTTTGTATATATAGGCTTTTTAAAAATATTCACCTCTTTGAGGTATATACTTAATAGTGGTATTGCCAGATCAAAGAGAATGCAGTTTTATAGCTCTCTGGGTCTAGGTCTAGATGGTTCTTTAGAATGTTTGGGCTGCTTCACAACAAATACCAATTTATTATTGTACCTATTTTGCCTCATCACCTCTAGCCTTTGTCATTACAACATGTAATACAACATGTTTTTAAGAGTTGTTTTAATGTCTTTCTTTACTCAATAGTGATTTAGAACATTTTTAATATGGATATAATTAACTTTGATTTCTTTTTCTGAAAACTATCTATTCATATCCCTTGACCATTTATCAATTGGGGAGTAACTCAAATTCTTATAAATTTGATATCATTTCTATGTATTTGAGAAATGAAGCTAAACTTTAACAGAGAAACTTGCTGTAAAAATTTTTAAAAATATAACTTTAATGTCTATTATATCTTTATCAAAATTCCTTGATAATTTTTCAATAAGGTCTAATTTTGCTTTTACTTTATCTGAGTTCATGATTGCTACTTCTAACTTCTTTACCTTAGGGCTCTGCTCTAGCCCTTTATTTCAACTTTGTATGTGTCTTTCTGTCCCAAGTGTGTCTTCTGTACACAACATATTGAATTCTGGTTTCCAATCCATTGTGTTATCTACTTCTGTTCTATAGGTTAGCTTATCCCATACCCATTTACAGTTATAATCACTAACTGTGCATTTCCCTCCGTCTCATATTCATCTGTTTATCTCTCTCTCTCTTTTTATTTTACCCCTCCTCAAAAGTTTTTCTTGTTTCTGATCATAGTCTCTCCCATTTCATCCTACTTCATAAACTTTCTTCTTCTTCTTCTTCTTCTTCTTCTTCTTCTTCTTCTTCTTCTTTTTATTATGGCTTTTTATTTACAAGTTATACGCATGGGTAATTTTACAGCATTGACAATTGCCAAACCTTTTGTTCCAATTTTCCCCCTCCTTCCCTTCATCCCCTCCCCAAGATGGCAGGTTGACCAATACATGTCATAACCTTTCTTTTTAACTCCTTCCTCTCTGATCTCCCTATTGGTATTGAGTAAAATGAATGCCTATACCCAACTGAGTGTGTGTGTGTGTGTGTGTGTGTGTGTGTGTGTGTGTTCTTCCTTCTTTGGACCAATTCCTATGAGAGAGAGGTTCAAGCACTGTCTGACACCTTTTCATTTCTTTCCCTGCATGTCTCCCTTATGTGAGAAAATTTGCCCTATTCTGCCTCTTCCTTCCTCCTTCTTCAAGGGCATCCCCCTTTATCAACATTTCACTTTGGTAGATCATTTCAATGAAATAGATTCACACCCATTTCCTCTACGAAGACTTCTTTTAGTTGTCCTAATAATGATAAAGTTCTTAGGAATTACATGATCTTCCCATATAGGAATGCAAACAATTTAATTCCATTTAGTCCCTTAAGTTTATTCCTTTGTGTTTATCTTTTTAATGCTTCTTTTAAATCTTTTGTTTGAATGATAAAAATTTTCTACTTAGCTCTGGTTTTTTTCATCAGGAATGCGTAGACATTCTCAATTTCATAAATGTCCATTCTTCCCCTAAAGAATTATACCATTTTGCTGAGTAGGTTATTCTTGGTGCTAATCCTAGTTCCTTTGACCTCTAGAATATCATATTCCAATTCCTCTGTTTCTGCCAATCTTGTGTGATCCTGACTATGGTTTCACGACATTTGAATTGTTTCTTTCTGACTGCATACAATATTTTCCTCTCAACTTGGGAGCACTGGAATTTTGCTATAAGATTCCTGGGAGTTTTCATTTTAAAGTATCTTCAGGAGCTAATTGGTGCATTATTTCAGTTTTTATTTTACCCTCTAGATTTAAGATGTTATGGAAGTTTTCCTTTATAATTTCTTGAAATATGTTATGTAGGGTCTTTTTTTTTTTTTTTTTTTAGCATGGCTTTCAAGTAGTCCAATAATTTTTAAATTATGTTTTTCCAGTGAGATAATTCATGTTTTTTTTTTCTATTTTTCATTCTATCGACTTTGTTTTCATTATTTCTTGGAATCTTGTAGGATCATTAGCTTCCACTTGCTCAGTTCTTATTTTTAAAGATTTTATTTTTCTCCAGTGAGCTTTTGTACTTCTTCTATGTGGCCAATTCTGTTTTTAGGTGTTATTTTATTCAATATTTTTTGTGCCTCCTTTACTAAACTTTGCCTCTATCATTCATTCATCTCTTTCTTTAACTCTTCTAGGAATTCTTTTTGGCTTTAGAGCTAATTAGCAGTTTTCCTTGAGGCTTTGGTTGTACTTGTTTTCACATTTTTGCCTTCTTCTGAGTTTCTTCCTTGTTTTTTTCCTATTAGTAATAGCTTTCTATGGTTTTCTTTTTTGTTTACTCATTTTCCTAATCTGTTTCTTGACTCTGAACATTATGTTCAATCTGGGTTCTGCTCACCTGGAGTTGGAGATATACCAAGCTTCAGGTTTAATTCTACTCTTTTCAGAGCTAGTACTGAAGACTTGCAAGCACCTTGGTGCTTGGTGAATTCTTGGGATGTGGTAGAGACAATTCTTACTAAGTAATGTAAGTAGTAAGGATTCCAACAAATGACCTCTCAATTCCTTTCCATTCTAAGATATGGTGATTCTGTGAAATGAGCTGAGAGGGTAGTGAAATCTTTCTCACAGGATGTTTTCAAGTAGATTCTGAAAGAATCTTTTTTCAGAGGGATAGTTAGGAGGTGTAGAGCTGATGCTAGTGCTAGGTGGTGTAAAGCACCAGCCCTGGAGTCAGGAGGACTGAAAATGAGAAATTTGGGTTAGATAATTTCTAAGGATTCTTTCTAGTTCTAATATTCTATATTTTGTGTTCCAAGGTCCTTTTCAGCTTTGAGATTTTATAAAAGCATAGATGCATAGATTTTAGGACTTCAAAGGATCTTATAAATCTGTTAGTCTCAACTCCTTAGTTTAATATATATGAAGAAACTAGAAACTAAAGTGATTTCTTCAACCTTATACTCCTGGTCTGGAAAGCTCCTATAGTAGAATTGCTTTGTTTTTCCTTTGTGTTTCCACTTCCTAGAGCAATGTTTGACAGATAATAAATGTTTAATTAATGTTTGTTGTTTGATTGATTTGAATCCCATCAAGATTTCTACAAGGATCATAAAGAAAGCACAAAGTGTTTTATTAAAATAATTAAGAGGAGTGAGAACTAACTTTTAGCTTGAGAATATCTAAGGAAATTTCATGGAAGAGATGGCACTTAAGTTGAGCCCTAAAGAATGATAATTAGTTGTATAGCATTCTCTTTGGGATCATTTGCTCAACTGCCACTTAAGTTGGTAAGTGAAGACCTAGAAGACAGTTATCCAATTCTTACATCAGGATCTCCATATAAGCAAAACGTATTGATCTCAAAGGCAGGATATATAGAGAGACAACCTAAAGATTATAAGCTCTCCCAGAACATGAGAAATCAAAAAAACTTGAACACCATAATGCAATAAGTAATTCAAGAAAACTACCTAGAGGAAAAAATCCCAACCAAAAGAATCCAGAGATCACCTCCAGTAAAAAATTCATTTTTCAAGTAGTCAGTCACATAATGGTTAAACATAATTCTATGGACAAGCAACAAATTCTGCAAGTGACTAAGAAAAAGACCTTCAAACACAAATAAAAATAAATTCTAATGACACAAGATTATTCCACCAGAAATCATGGGAGGAAATGAAATATTCCGAAGAGCAAAGGAACCCAAGATGAAACCCAAGATGACCTACCCTTCAAACCTGAGTCTAACTTTTAGTGGAAAAAAATATGGATGGTTAATAAAAAGAGATATTTGAAACATTCCTAGAAAAAAACAGGAACAAAGAAATTATTTTTAAAATGAAAAGAAAAATGGGCTCAAGGTTAGAAAGCACACATGGTAAAGGGGTATTTCATCTCCTTGTTGCATATAAACCCCTTTCTTCCTTTGTAGAATCCTCATAAAGTTCTGCTGGACTCTAATAGTCAGTATCCTTTCTGGAGTCCTAAAACTATCTTTCTTTGGCTTGTCTCTCAACTACCATTGCAGAGCAGCCATCAGCCTGTTTCTTTAGGGAAGCTGTTGCTCCTAATTAAAAAAAAAATCTAATCTTTAGAAGGTCGAAAAATTATCCTTTAGAGTAGGAGTTGGTTAAGGAGTATAATACTTTCACTGGATTCACTCCTTTTGCTACAGACACAAGAACTCTTCTTCCTCAAAGAATTATGAAACTTGATAGGTTTTTATGTGCTTTTTACTGGAAGTGTGCCTAATTCTTTCAAAAACCTCCAAAATATTTCCTATGTGGCATCATCTGAGTTCGTCCAATGGCTTGAAGCACTACACTCTTCCTAAATTGATTAAGAACTTGTTTGCACTTACTTTATGCCTTTGATTGATTGAATAATGCATTAATTTGTAATCAACTATTATCAAGTGTCAAGCATCTTGTTAGTTATATTAATTGGAAACAGAGGGTGTAGACTCCCTTTTTACAATTATATGGAATGGAGAGGTAGAAGAATGAGGAGAGGTTTCAAGTACTAGAAACAATGGCAAAGAAGCAAGAAACCAAGAGAATATTTAATCAAGCAATAAGCATTTATCAAGAACTCACTGTCTTTGGTACTGTGCCAGGTGTAAAGATGCTAATGAAAAGAATGAAATAGTTTTTGCTCTCAAAAACCATACATTCTTTTAGGAGGAACAAGTATATATGCATGCTTACCTATACATACACACAATTTAGACATATACATACATATAAAGACATATATACATATGTGTATATATATATAAAAAATAAAGACTAGGTAGTTAAATGCAGTATACTTAGGGAGGGAGAAAACTATGAATTGGATAGATCATACAAGGTTTCATTCTGGTGCTTGAGCTGCATCCTAAAGGAAGAGGGATTTTATGTGGCAGAGGTGAGGAGAGAGTGCACTCTAGGCATGAGGAGACTAGTCAGTACAAAAAATAGACATGGGATATTGAGAAAGCTGTAAGGAATATAGAAAAGACCAGAAGACCAGTAGAGAGCTAGAAGAAGAGTAGTTATAATGTGGTTAGTAATATTGATTGGAGTCAGATTGTAAAGGACATTAAAAATCTAATAGAAAAGTTGATATTTTATTTTTAAAAATTTAAAAATATTTATTTATTTATTTAAAACTTAAATGCAAAATAAGAAAAAAATTCAAAGTGAGATCCCCCAACTTCCAACCTCTCTCTATTCTACCATACCAGACTGTGAAGGTCTTGAATTTCATTCAGTCTGTGGAGTTTGGATTTGATCCTTTAGGTTATGGAGAATCCTTAATAATGTTTGAATCTGGGAGTAGAGTGATCAGAATCGTGCTTTATGAAGATTATGTAACACTATGGGAAGGATTTAGAAGTGAAAGCCAGGGAGATCTCTAGCTTCCATGAATTTGGGTGGTAGTGCAGTATGGTAGGAAGAATGCACTTCAAGAATGTTTGTGGCAACCCTCTTTGTAGTGGCCAGAAACTGGAAACTGAGTGGATGCCTATCAATTGGAGAATGGCTGAATAAGTTGTGGTATATGAATGTTATGGAATATTATTATTCTGTAAGAAATGACCAGCAGGATGATTTCAGAAAGGCCTGAAGAGACTTACATGAACTGATGCTGAGTGAAATGAGCAGGACCAGGAGATCATTATATACTTCAACAACAATTCTATATGATGATCAACTCTGATAGACATGATAAACCAAGTCAGTTCCAATAGAGCAGGAATGAATTGAACCAGCTACACCCAGCGAAAGAACTCTGGGAGATGACTATGAACCACTACATAGAATTCCCAATCCCTCTATTTTGGTCCGCCTGCATTTTTGATTTCCTTCACAGGCTAATTGTACACTATTTCAAAGTCCGATTCTTTTTGTATAGGAAAATAACAATTTGGACATGTATACTTATATTGTATTTAATTTATACTTTAACATATTTTACATGTATTGGTCAACCTGTCATCTGGGGGAGGGGGTAGGGAGAAGAAGGGGGAAAAATTGGAACAAAAGGTTTGGCAATTGTCAATGCTGAAAAATTACCCATGCATATATCTTGTAAATAAAAAGCTATAATAAAGAAAAAAAGAGTGCACTTAATGTATAAAACTTGAAATCATGGGATCAAGTGACTTATTAGCTGGGTGATCTTGGCCATTAGCATTGTACTTCACATGAAGAACAGTAAAATAGGAATAAGGCTTGTAGTTATTATTTCAAAAGTTGTCATGAGGCTCAAATGAGATAATATATTCTCAAGCACTTTGCAAATACTATAGCATTTATTATTATTATTATGCCAATTATTATTATTCTAGGATTAAATTAGACTAGGTGATCTCAAAGGTTTCCTCTCAGTTCTGGATCTATGATCCTATGATTTTATTTAAATCTTGAGCAAACATTTATATTTTTTTATCCAACTGAAAGAGGCCACTCTTTGCCCTAATTGCTACTTAACCTTAATCACTGAATGGGTGCAGCCTCAGTCAATTTGAGACTTCTAAAAGATCTTATCTTAAAAAAGTCATGGTCTCCCACTGCACCCAGGGCCATCTCCAGCCATCCTGATCTATATCTGGCCACTGGACCCAGATGGCTTTGGAGGGGAAAATGAGGCAAGTGACCTTGCACAGTTCCTTACTTAAATCCAGTTCACTTGTATGTCATAGCTTCACCTCCCTGATGTCATACGAAGGACAAATAATATTTTTTATTCCATACAACTTCAAGTAACAATAATGGCCAAGTTAATGCTGATTGTAAAGATCTAATGTTAATGATTTCCCCCACTTTTTGCTAAGTGTTGCAAAGGCCAGACAAGGAAGTGAATGATGTAATTGTATCAACTTCTAAAAACATCTGCATAAGTACAAAATTACATCTCAGTTCTTAGCTGTGAAACAGTGATTTAATGCAGTACAGGAGTCAGGAGATCAACTTCCAATTTGAATTTTGCCATTTTTTTTCCAACCTCTGTGACTGAGCAAATTGTTTTTCTTCTCTGAGCCTGTTTCCTCATTTGAAAATGAGAGGTTTAGGCTAGATGATTTCTAAAGATCTTTTCTAGTTCTAACATTTTATATTTTGTATTCCAAGGCTCCATCCAGCTTCGAGATTTTATAAGAGTATAAGACCATAGATTTTAGGGCTTCAAAGGATCTTCCAGGTCTTTTAGTCTCAATCTCTTATTTTAGTATATAAGAAGAAACTAGATGCTAAAGTGACTTCTTCAACCCCTTACACCTGGTATGGAAAGCTCCTATTGAGTAGAATTGTTTAGTTTTTTCTTTATGTTTCCAGTTCCTAGAGCAACGTTTGACAGATAATAAATGTTTAACGAATGTTTGTTAATTGATTGATTGGCTTGAATCCCCAAGCCAAGATTTCTACAAATCCAGTTTTCTTTTCAGAATGCCTTAATGCTTCACTGAAGTAAAAAGTTTCTCACATTATCCTCAAGGATGAGATAGAGAGATATGACCTAGATAATTGTGCAATGGTGTGATTTTGGAACTGATCTAATAGTTGGATTCAAAGAAATCTTGAAATCTTAATAGAATCTGTATTCTATTTAGCATGCATGCTCATCAAATCTATAAATAACATGAAAGTGGGAGGGATAGCTAATATATTAGATAACAGAGTCCAAATTCAAAAAGATCCCAACAATTTAAAGCACTGGGCCAAATTAAACAAGTCAGCACCCCATAAAAGAAAATTGGTGCCCCGGACAAAGAAGGAAGGGGGGAAGAAGGAAAGGAATGATCATTTATTAAAGACTTAACATATGCCAGGCACTATGCTGTTATTATTCATCTTTGTCATAAATTGCATTTAAATGAGGCAGAGCTGTTTAAAGTCATCAGCCTTGCTCTCTCCTCCATTGGAATCCAATGGCAATACAAAGGTTAAAATGAGTGGCAATATCTCATTATTCAGTGGGTGACCTTACCCTTTCTAAATTAAAGTTTTTCCCCTGGTGTTAGTTTGTATGAGGTCATATCCATTCAATAACTAAAGGCTGGGTAAGAACATAGACAAAAGAAGCCCAATTTACTAACACAAAGATATTAATCTGAGAAGAGGAGAACTCTCAGAGTTTCTGACCAAAACAGAAAACAATTGCTATTTACACTTATTTTAAGTCATCAAAATCTAAACAATGAGCCACAGAAGTTTGGGTTGGGGCTGTTATTGACCATTCAATGAAAGTCAGAGTAAGTTGAATTTGGAGACCTCATCAAGTAATTCCATTTAAATCAGACTTTAAAAAAAAAAAAAAACAAACCAGTTTTTCAGAGCTATATTTCAAAAATTCAGAAATTAAAATGGCACAAGACAAAAAGTAGAAGAAAGAAAAAAAGAAAAGAAGATGATGATAAATAGTCACCTTAGGTTCCCTAAGGGCAGTTACCACTACTTTTAGCTAGCATGGTAAAGATAATTAATACAAAATGTTCTCTTAAGAACCTGAGAAGAGTAAACTTAAACCATAATAATAATGACGTTCAAATGTAAGAAATACATTTGACAAGCTCACAACTTTGGAAGTTTTCTTTGTATAGTTCTCTCATACAGGCACTTGTTTTTCTCTCTATATAACTAAGCAAGTTGAGGGATTCAAGAGTTTGTATTCCTTCACACCCTCAAAAAATAGTGGTAGGACTAAATGGTGGTTAAAAGGGAAGATAATGAGGAATACTCATTGGCCTTACAGGTATCTCAGAACATATTCAAGCTAAGGAAAATTCAAATAAAATGTCAACTCTTTCTCCAACTTCCCTTCCTAGTGCCTGTCCGTAGACACTATGATATAATCTGATGTTTCATTACCAAAAAGTTTCCAGTAAAATTGAATTTTGCTTCTACCACAAAGTGGCCAGGGGGTTAACTAGAAATATATATAAATGTAGTTAGGCAGAGCTCCCAACTACTTCCTAAATGTTAGGAATTTTCCTAACTGGGGACTGAGAACAATTTTGATTGAATTAATAACTTTTGTCTTAACAGGGTCAGCAAAGTGGGCCAAATCTGAACCACTACCTGTTTTTGAGCTAAGAATGGTTTTTACATTTTAAAATAAAGCTTTGTTGGAACCCAGCCAAACTTACTCATTTACATTTTATCTCTGCTTTTGTTACAGTGACAGAGCTTAACAGTTGAAATAGAGAGAAACATTGCTTTTCACTTCTGCTTGGTATGCTCCAAATTTCAGTGATGCAGTTATAATATGACAGCTGTTTTAACTTGACAGCATTTAGAGTGCTATATATGTTGCCATGATGCAAGATTTAAAAAAAAAATTATTATCAATATATACTCATCATGTCAAAACAAAAAAGGAAGAAGGAAGGATTTTATTATGATTTTTTGAGCTCAGGGCTGAGATGGAAATTTTATTTTCATGAATGAGAATTGCCATCATCTACTATTATTAAACATTGAATGGCTTTAGAAATTAGCTTTTGCTGCAGACTTGATAATGAATTCAACCTAAATTTTTAAGACAAAATGTGTGATACATTTTTGACAACAGTTAACACTGTTTGAATCACAAGTAATATCAAACTATTTTAATATACTTTTTATGCTGTTAAAAGTTGAAACAAAAAGCTGAATAAGATGTGGTATATGAAAACAAGGGAATAATATTGTTCTGTAAGAAATGATGAACAGGCTGATTTCAGAAAAGCCTGAAAAGACTTACATGAACATTGAAAATGTCTTCTCACATAGGTAGGTATTGCCTATTTTAATTTTGGCAGCTAAGCGGCACAGTGGATATAATGTTGGGCCTGAAGTTGGGAAGATCTGAGTTCAAATTTGACTTTTTACATTTGACCTCCCTAATATATGACCCTGGACAAGTCCCCATGTACCACATGTCCCCTTGTGGCACCCTGCATCCTTTCCAACTTCCTTTGGGTATCTCCATTAGATTGTTGTTGTTTTGTTTTTTCCATTAGATTGTAAGAAAGCTTCCTGAAGACAGAGACTCTCTTTCTTTTTTCTTGTTTTATCCCCTGTGCCTAACATTGTATTTGATATACAATAGGCACCTAATAAATGTTTAGGTAAATTGAAAATCATGACAATAATAATACCTAATATTTATATAGCACTTTTGCAACCATTATCTAATTTAATCTCAAAACAAAACTGTGAGGTACATGTTATTATTTACAGGTGAAAAATCTGAGGTAAACTGAGAAGTTAAATGACTTGTCCAGGGTCATATATTAGGGAGGTCAAATGTATAAAGTCGAATTTGAACTCGATCTTCTTAACTTCAGGCCCTGCATTCTATTCATTATGCCATTTAGCTGCCAAAATTAAAATCACATGCTCATGGATTTGGCAGTACTTACCTTTGTGAGAAGACATTTTCAAAAATGAAATTTTGTTTACATTAAATTTAAAAGTTTCCACGCAAACAAAACCATTGCAACCAAGACTAAAAAGAAAGCAAAAGATGGCAAACAATTTTTATAGCAAATGTTTCTGATAAAAGCCTCATTCTCAAATATGCAGAGTGCTGGGTCAAATTTATAAGAATATGTCACTCCCTGATTAATATATAATAATAATAAAAATAATAAACAGGTAGTTTTCAGATGAAAAAATTAAAAATATCTATAGACATATAAAAATGTTCTCACTATTGATTAGAGAAATGCAAATTAAAACTACTCTAAAAGGAAAATGATAAATGTTGGAGTGGATATGGGGAAATTGGAACATTAATACATTATTGGTGGAAGTGTGAACTGAGCCAACCTTTTTGGAGAACATTTTGGAACTATAAAATTGGGCATACCCTTTGATGTAGCAAACTACTAGTAAGTCTATATCCCAAAGAAATCATAAAAAAGGGGAAAGTACTTACATGTACAAAAACATTTATAACAAGTTTTTTTTTGGTGGCACAGAATTAAAAATTGAGGGGATGTCTATTGTATTTTATTAATACTATTAAAGAATCAAAAAAGGATTTTGATCTTCCTTTCTAGCTATTTCTTTTCGTAATCTTCTTGTTTTTCTTAGTTGCCCTTGTTAATTTTTATTTTTTTTTATTTTTTTCTCAATCTCTCTTATTTGAATTTTATAGTCTTTTTTGAGTTCTTCTATGAATTATTTTTTGGGCAAATGACCATTTGATATCAGGAGCTTTTAAAAATTTTTATTATCTTCCTCTGAAGATGAACACTGCTCTTGCCTATTCCCATAGTAACTTTCTATGGTTGGATTCTTTCTCCTTTCCATGCTCATTAAAACAAAAGTTACTTATAGTAGACTGTAGGTGTAATTATCTTTAATTCTTGAGTATGAAGCATGATGCCTCTGGCTTCAGGTCCTCCTTAAAAAATAAGGAACCAACATTATCCCTGCCTCACTGCTTCTGCACTCACTGAATCTGTGCTGGTTCCTTCTAACCCAGGGCTGCTTCTGGACCTGTTATCCCTTATCAGCAAAGGTTCTGCCAATCTTCCAAGCATTCCAGGAATGGAAAATCCATGCAAAAATAGGAAATAGGAATTAGAATGCTAAATTCAGGAGGCAGGTTTCACTGGAACACAGTATCTGTAAAGTGGTATAACAAGATATAAAGTTAGAATGCATGCTTCAGTCAAATTGTAGATAATCAAGTATCAGGCTATAAGATGCAGAGAGTCACATTTTTGAGCAGGGAGGAATATGGTTAGATTGATCCTTGAGAAGATTATTTTGGCAGATTGTGGAATAGAGATTGGAGAGGGAAGATACTGAAATCACAGAGACCAATTAGAAGGCTTTTGCAGAGTCTATAGGATTTGTGGTTCAGAGAGGCAGTATGATATAGTAGAAAAAACATTAAACACTGTTGGTGAAGCTATGAATTGGTACCACCATCCTGGAAAAACATCCTGGAAGTCAAATCTCAAAAGTCACTAAAATGCATATCTGTTTGACTTAGTTGTACCACAATTATATCTGTACTCCCAAAGATATTAAAAAAAAAGAGAAAAAGGGCCCATGTGTACAAAAAATATTTTTAGCAGCACTTTTTTGGTAGGAAAGAACTAGAAGCAAAATGTATGTCAATCATTTGAGGAATGGATGAATAAATTGTGGTACATGAATGTAATAAAATATATTTAGATGTATGTAAAAATATAATTATATATAAGAAATGAAAAAATAAATAACAAATGAACTCTATAAAAATGACAAATATGGCAGATGCAGGGAAATTTAGAAAGGCTTAAATCAGCTTAAATCAGACACAAAGTATAATGAGTAAATCCAGAAGAACAAATTACTTGATGACCATAATAATATATGGGAAACAACTTTGAAGAATTTCATAATTCTGATCAAAGACTAACCAATCATGACTTAAAAGGACAGAGAAAGCTCACTTCTAACATATTGATGGAGAGAGAGAGAGCCAATAGAATAGATGTGCTGAATGAGACATGCATTAGTAGACATTCTCTACATGGTCATTTTTTTTTTTTTTTTTGCCAGACTCTATTTATTTATTATAGGGGAGAGCTTCTATTTTATAGTGAGAGACTTGGTAGGTAGTAATAAAAAATTTGAAAAGTACTTAAAAATAAAAAAAAACATACATAAAATATTTACACAAGCAGGGCAAATTGAATACTTTTTAAAAACTGTAAAACAAAGTTTACTGTTTCTTATACGGTCCTCTATTTTGTTCTTTATTTATTGCAGTGTTTTATGTTTGTTGATGACTAAGATCATAATGTAAAAATTAATTAAAAAACATCTATGGATTTATAATCAGAAAACTTTATTAAAGTCTATCTCAATTTAGGAAAGTGGCTTTTCTCTTCTATAAAATGAAGGAGTTGAAGTAAATACTTTTTAAAAGTCTCTTCCAGCTCTAATAATTCTATGGTTTTTTTTTTTTTTTTTTTTGGTGAGGACTTGAACAAAAATAGTAACAATTTGAGTGAAGAACAGGAGATAGATGCAAGAGATTTATGGATAAAGAATCAACAAGACTTGGCAGTTGATCAATTATGAGGGATGAAGAAGAGGGGAAAGACATAAATTACTCCAGCATTGTAAACCTGAAGTATGAGAATTAACTAGACTAGGAGGACTCAATATAAATAAAGGAATTTAGAGAAGGAAAGAAATATAACACCCAGGGTCTTTTTGAGGGCTGTTAACATGTGCATTAGACTATGAAGTTTTTCTTTGTTAGCTACTGGTAGCTGAAGTGAGACCAAGGTGGTTTGACATGAAGTAGGTCATATGTTGTTTTGCCCTTGCCTTGCTTAGCTTGAGTAATATACTATAGAACTACTATCCATGAAAAGAGGAATGACTTTAGTGGAACCCACTATTTGCTCACTGATAGGATACTTGTGATCCTTTTCTTGTGCAGTTGACATAGGAGTAGAATCTAAAAAAAAAAATTGTATGGCCAGGTTGGTTGCTATTCTTATGCATTGGCTGGAAGTCTAAAGAAGGAGGAATCAGGCTCCAACCTGAGAGAAATTTTGCCTTAAGTTATGGAATTAGGGGGGAAATGGAATGTTTCCCTTTATGGTATATCTGTCTATTTCTACTATGCTATTATGTAATTTAACTAAACAGCTTATTCAATCATGACCTTGCTTGGGGGTGAGTAATTGAGTGATATGCTCAAACTGGATATTTAGCCAGGAGATAAGAGTGAAGATATAATGAGGTACATATTCTAATTGACACATACTCCTAGATAAAGAGCCTGGGATACAGAAGAAGACCCTGGGTGTTATATTTCTTTCCAGTTTGGAAAGAAAGGAAACTAAGGGAAATCAGGACTTAAAGGTAGAGTCTAAAGATAGTTATATTTGCTTGGGTGAGGAGAAACTGCAGGAAATTGTTCTGGATTCTGAAATTTTCCCATTCAACACTCCTCTCTTTATATGTCCTTCAATTCTGAGTTTGAGAAATTCTGAGCCCGATATCAGCCCTCTCTAGGAGCTATTCATTCAGAGATAAACTAGCAGATGAAACTATGTCAGGACATCAGAGTATTGGCAGGGGCTAGAATGCCTTCTTACATCTAAACAGCATTTTGCAAACTTTAAAACATCACATACATTTGAGTAATTGCTAAGTTCCCTTGTAGTTTTAAGTTTTAAGTGAGAAGAGAATTGAATGGTTTCAGACAGAGACTTTATCTTTTTGATGAGACAAAATGAGAAAATGGTATTGGAATGCGGACCTTTTCTTCTTTTCCCTATGTGAGGCCTCAGGTACTAAACCTGCATGGTAAAGAGCAAAAGAAGGTGTCAGGTACTTAGTGCATCAGAAATCTAAAGTAGACTTGCTATAGCTACTCCATTTCTCTTCTAAGTTCAATTTTTTTCCAGAATATTATATATCCTGTATCTAGTTTACATGCTACTTTGTTTGCATGCTACTTCCTCTATTTAGACTATAAGCTCCTTAAGGTCAGAAACTACCTTTTGCTTTTTTTTTGTAGCCATAGTGCCTAGCACAATGCTTGGGACATGTAAGTACTTAATAGGTGTTTATTGATTGAATGGATAAAATACTTGTCCATCTTCCTACTACCTTCCTAGATAATAACACCCTATATTTTTATGTTATAGCTAAGGAGAACTGTTGAGACCTACATTGGATAGCATTTAGTTATAAGGACCAAATATTGTCAATTAAATACCCAATACTACCTTTTGAGTAACATCATTGTTATAGTCATATTCTCTAACTCTTTGAGAATGGACTTTTCTCTTCCCTTGGCTCTGTTCCTTTGTGGGAGGTATGGGTTGTTTCACTGATCTAGAGAAGTGTTTACATCTCAGAAACTTTTTATCCTTTTAAAAATTATTAAGAACCCCTCTTCCTTTTATTTATGTGGGTTATAACTATTGAAATTGATTTTT
This sequence comes from Antechinus flavipes, assembly GCF_016432865.1. NCBI lineage: Eukaryota > Metazoa > Chordata > Mammalia > Dasyuromorphia > Dasyuridae > Antechinus > Antechinus flavipes. Next base: position 515,711,185 of record NC_067400.1, read on the forward strand.
ATTGTATTGAGAAATTAAAACATCTTAGTTTTATCATGAAAATAGTTTTGATCTTGAGAGCCCCTTTAAAAGAGTCTCGGGGAGCTTTAATGCATCCCTGGACCATACTTGGAGAGCTACTGATCTATAGCAAGTATTCTTAACTCAGGAGCTGTAGACCCATTGGAAGCTCATAGATTTTTAGGGCATTTGTGAATTTGAATGGGAAAATATTACAAGTTTATTTTCACTAACCCCTAGCTACAGTTCCTTTAATCATGAATTAAAACAAAACAAAATAACTATTCAAAGAAAGTCTCTATAGGTTTATCTGACTGCCAGAGGGGTTCATGATCCAAAAAAGATTACGAAATCCTCTGAAGGATATACACACATATGAATCCTCCATCTTTTTAGAAAACTCCTCTCTCTCCTTAAATCATTGATTTGCCTCTAATTCGAGAATAGACATATAAAACTTTAATCAGAACATTAGAAATAGGTCATCAATGGCATTAATTTACACTGTGTAGGCTTTCCACCAGAAGATCCTTCATAGATCAGGAAATTACCCATCCCACTCCAACTATCAGACAGGCCAAAACCCAGTAACTCAGTTCCTTTCTTAATCCCTGAGGGAGCTGGCAGGATATTCAACCTTGGGACTTTTCTACTCATGACAAAACATCCCAGGAATCAATTTTCAGGGCATTGGAACAGTAACCAAGAGTGTTTCCTCTGGTCTCGCCCAAAGTGGCTCAGATCCTCCATTTTGCAAAGAAGTCTTAATTCCATTGTACAGCTTTCCCCCAGCCCCAATCTCTGCTTATCAATGTCAAATCTTTGTTTCAGGCATACATGTCTACCTTTTTGTTTTTCAGTAGCAAGTGTGGGGATAAAAGTGTAAATGGGAATTTCCTCCTCTAAGACATTTTCCCCATATAAGGGTCTTGTAGTCTTGACTAGACATCAAGAGAGGAAAAAGACAAGGCTCCCTTTGCTAAATTCTGAGCTTCACAATCTTCCTCTCCACAACTGGGTCAGAACTTCTTTTGAAATCTTTTTCACACTGTGGACTATTTTTGTCATTGCAAGCTCAGAATCTTTATGGGTGTGTGTGGCTCAGAATGGTGAGGGGGTCACCATTTAATTAAAAAAAAAAGCTGGAGAGATCTCTAGAAGCAAAGCAAAGTTTATTATACATTCTCACAAGAAGGCATCCCACCCATCAAGCAGGCAATCAAAGGAAGGAGGAAGCTTCTGGGGCAGGATCAACACTTTTAATCCCTAATGCAAATAACCCCTCCCACCAGTGACCCTCATCCTCATTGGCTGAGAGTCTTATATTCTAAACGCAGGAACTACCCAAGAAATTGAACTTGACCAATAAGTACATAGTTGCCCATGTTTGACTGAAATGGGGAGAAAATGATGTCATGGGAGGATAGCAGGAAAGGGACTTGGGTATACCCTTGACTCAATGCTCAAAAGTCCTTCAGGCCTCCTCAAACTCTGAAGTAGATGAAGCCTTACTCGATTTTCACAACTGTCTTGAAAGATCTCACCTCATCTCCTTCAGGTGGATTCCGGTGAGTACCCAGGCTGTGGGCCTTACCTAAGGCATACTTGTTACAAATAGTGTCTTTTTATTTCCAAAAGTACTTTTACAATAATGATTGCATTTAAAATATAGAATCAATACATTTCTTCTAATTTAGCACAACACTGTCCTCTTCCCTCACCCATACCCAGATTAATGAATTGCCTCATTTTTTTGTTTTTTTTAATGCACTAGATCTTCTCATCTCTCAAGTAATTATCCCCATTCAAATTCCATTTGGACAGATCAAATGACAGGAAGCCTGCTGCTTAGAAAAACAATTCATTTTAGGGTGGGGCAGTGCTAACTATTAGGAAGATATTCCTTACTTTGAACCCAAATAGAGCTACCTGTAAATTCCCCATACATCTATGTGGAATATTTTATTCTGTTTTGGATGCTGAACGAAGGAAATTGACAAAGTAGAGGGGTTACAGAAGAAGAAAATTAAATTAGATACATTGACAAAGACCAGTTAAAAGAACTGAGAATGATGTAATTATCTTTAAGAATTTGAAATTTTGTCTCATAGAAGAGACAAAGGTAAGGAAGGAGCACATAATAGACATGGTAGATAGTCTATACAAAGGCATAGAGTCAGTTGCTAGGATGCCAATTCTAGATAATAGCAAGTAAGATTAGTGTAGAGTAGGGTTCAAACTGGATTCCTCACTATCCTTTGAACACAATGAAAAATGTTTTCCCTCCTTTATATGATTATTCATGTCATTTCTCATACCTATAATGCTTCTCTGCTTCCCCATTCCTTCCTGTTGAAATGCTACCCATTTTTCAAGATGCAACTAAGCAGCCTCCTTCTTCATGAGGCTTCATTGATTTCCCCTGACCAAAAATATCCTTTTCTATATTCTGTCTTATGCTTCTATCATAATCATTCTCATTTTTAGTTATTGTAAAGTTATTATATATTTGCATAATAATAATAGCTAGCACAGTAAGGTTTGCAAAGCACTTTGTATTAATTGATTTGATCCTCCTCACAATCTACTGAGGTGTTATTATTATCCCTATTTTTCAAATAAGGAAACAGAGTGACTTACCTAGAATCACACAGCTAATATATTTAAGACCAAATTTAAATTCAAGACTTCCTGACTCCAACCCAGCCTCTGTGCCTTATTCCACCTAATTGCCTTATATGCATAAATTATATAATCCCACGGTTAGATTATAAGTAAGCTCCAGGTGGGCAGGAAATTTGTTCTGTTATTTTATGTTTCTCCTATTGATGGATACAGGGCATTGCACATACAAAATGCCTAGCAAATGGTTGTTTAATACAGAGATATAAAATTTGAAAGAAAATCTTGACTCTCGGATAATCCCAGAAGCCCTTATTAAGTATTTAATATGTGTTAAACACCATGCTAGATGCTAGAGATACAAAGAATAAAATAAACCCTGCCCTCAAAAAGCTTGCATTCTTTTGAAGGAGACAATGTATACACGAAATAGCATATACAAAATCAATCGACAAAGTCAATGCAAGATCATTTAGGTGGGGAAGGGGAGAAAGGGAGACATATTAGCAACTGAAGAGAGATTAGTAAAAACCTTATGTGAGAAGTCACACTTTATTCTTTTATTTTTGCTGCTCTATCTTCATTTTGTGGCAATTTTCTGTTTAGAGGAAAGCTAGAAAGCCTGGAAATTTCTGACCAAATCTGCCATCTCCCACAGATTGCATCTCATGATAAGGAAATCAATGAACTCTTCCATACTTTGCCTCATTAGTAACATGAAGAGGTTGGGCCATAAGAACTTCTAAGCAAACTCTAAAGGCCACCTCAAGTGCCACTAAGTCCTTTAAGAAACTCCACCTGCCCAGTTGTCCCTCAGGACTCACATAGTACTTGACATGCATTTCTCCAATGCACTGACATCATCCTGCTTGTTGGCGCTACATGGGTCAGTGTTTTATCCCATCACTAGACTGTATTTTTCTCTGGTACCAACCCGAGCTCTAGACAGAGGTACATATTTAACAAACATCATGCATTGTCTCTGACTTTTACAGCTTATAGAGCCTTTACTGGATAAGAAGAGTTCTTATTTCTATAACACATTCCTGTTTACACAGCACTTTGCTCATGGAAACCCTGTGCTGTAGGTAAGTAGGTAGGCAAATACAATTACTTCATTCCTTGGCTCTTGGGATCCATGCTAATCAGGTATCTTGGCTGCTTGACAAGTTATATTGAACACAGCCTTCTTCAGTGTCCTCATGAGGTCTTTGAGAAACACAAAATGGGATAGCTGTCACAATGAAGGAAACCAGGCCTTTCAAGTCAGGGGGCTGTCTGATTCATGAGGATTAACCTACAAGTAAAATCATAGAGTCACAGAGCCTTAAGGGACCTAAAAACATAGAATATTAAAACTATGAGAGTTTTTAGAACATAGAATGGTAGACGTGGAAGGAATCTTAATGTCAGCAGAAATTTCCTAATAAAGCTATACAAAAGTGGAACAAGACTCCTTGGAAGGGCCCTGAATTCCCTTTCATTGGAAGTCTTCGAGCAGAAGCTATATAACCACTTGTTGGACATAATATATTAAAGATTCCTTTCTGAATGTGAATTAGATAAGACGGTCAATGAGGTCTCTTCCAACTCTAAAATCCGTAATTTTCTGATATCTTTTATCCGTCTGTCTTGTCTCTCATTTTACATATAAAGAAATGGCTTGATCAGAAATTATGGGAATTTGTATTTGGCCATTTGCATCTTAAAACCATGCCCTTTTGTTTGACAGCAAAATTCTCTGAGATAGTCCCTGCATTGCAAGTGACACCATATAATTTGAAGGCCATTTATCTAATAATGTTGCTTACTCAGAACACAGTCTTATAATCTGTTACAGTTTTCTTTCTTTCTTTTTTTTTTTTTAGTATTTTTTAAATGAAAGCTTTTTATTTTTTAAAAATATTTTTTAAATTAAAGCTTTTTATTTTTAAAACATATGCATGGATGATTTTTCAACATCAATCCTTGCAAAACCTTGTGTTCCAATTTTCCCGTTTCCCCCACCTCTCCCCTAGATGGCAAGTATTCAAATATATGTTAAACATGGTAGAAATATATGCTAATACACATTAATATTAATAATTATAATGCATATTTCAATATATGCACACATATTTATACAATTATCTTGCTGCACAAGAAAAATCAGAAAAAAACAGGAAAAAATGAGAAAGAAAGTAAAATGCAAGCAAACAACATCTGTTACAGTTTTCAAAGCATTTTTTAATTTATGATTTTCATTTATTCACTCTAAACCCCCCAAGAAGAACTCAGGAAAATGAAGAAAGTGAGAATCACAAAAATGATGTAATTTGCCTGAAGTCAAGCAACTTGTTGAAACTGAGGTTTAGTTAGGATAAGAGAATAAGAGACACATGATCAGTGTCTTCAAGGATGTGAATGTTTATCTCTGGAAGAAAGGATTAATTTTGTCCTGCTTGGTCTTAGAATCTTAGTCTTGGTCTAAGAATCCTGAGGAAAAGATGCTGAGAGGTTGTGCCTGAGCTTCACTGTATTGAGTACAGAAATTGTCTCATAATCATGTTGTTTGCTCAGGGTTGTAAAATCAGTGTGTGTGTGTGTGTGTGTGTGTGTGTGTGTGTGTGTGTGTGTGTGTGTTTCCCAAAGGGCAGGACTCATGTCTTATATAGTATCTGTCCTTGACTCCTGGTACAGGAACTCAATAAATGTTGATTTCTGTAATACAAAAACTTTCAGGCTACGTTAGCTAAAGCAAGAGTTCAAATACTTTTCAGGTGTCTATTCTTCTTTACTGTGAACTTGAATAACAAGCAGAGACCTAGCAAAAGAGGCAGTGATGAAGTCTTTGCAAGAAAATGTTAAAACTATTTCTAGTTAACCTCTAAGAATGACCCTCAAAATTTTAGAATGTCAAAGCTGGAAAAGTCCTTGGAACATAGAACATTCTCATGTGGAACCCCAGATGTCAGAACTGAATGTCAGAGCTGGAAGAGTCCTGGGAATGTAGAATGTTCTGGTGTAGCTCACAGGATGTTAGAAACAGACATATTTCTATTTTTGGATAGTTTTAACTGCTACAAAGTTTTTCCTTACATCAAGCTTAAATTTGCTTCTTTGCAACATCTACCCATTGTAAAGAATAGGTATAATCCTGCTGCCATATATATCAGACCCTTAAATATTTAAAGATAGTATTTTATCACTGCCTTACTATTCTTTTTCCAAAGCTAAATATCCCCAGTTATTCTGTTTTATTCTCATTTAGCATAAACTAAATGCACTCTTCTAGAAGCTGTCCTCCTGCTTATCAAATTTCCTTCCTAACTGAATTGAACACAAAATTCCGGATAGTTGGACTAGGGCAGAGGAATTGTGGTCTAAGGAATCTTGACTATTCTTTCAATGAACTATTGTAAATCTGCTCTTATGAACTCTAAGAAAACTCTTTAATATTTCATTTTCTTTATAAAAAATTCTAGGAGTTATTTGCTTCTCTCTCTCTCTCTCTGAGCAGCCAGTTTACCCCTGTAAGTGAGAATCAGATGCAGAACAGACTTTCTCCTTGTTAGCTGAAAGATGAGATTATCACTTAGGCAAGTCAAGTAACTTTTGGAATCAAAATGCCTTGCACTAGTTACTGTTCACCTGTGTGGATTGTCTGCCCCAATAGAATGCAAACTCCTTAAAGCCAGGACATTTTGTATTTTTGTTTCTGTATTTTATCTTTAGTGCTTAGCATAGTGCAATCACATAGACCATGCTTATTAACAAGTGGTTTTTCATTCATTCATTTGTATTACTCTGGAATGACTCTCCCCATCGGTAGGCACACTGTTAGAATAGGTTCCCAGTGCTCACTGGCTACATTTCCCCTTCAGGTTCCTGGTGATACTTTTCATAGACTGAAGAAATCTTTACAGTGGTATCAGCTTATCTTATCCTGGGGTGTTCTCCCCACACCAACAGCCAATTATTAGCCCTCTTCTATCATGTAATCAATTAGCATCGAATAACTTTTACAAAGAAATATTTACTGAGAATATATTGCAAGATCATTAGTAAAAACATTTTCCCTAAACTGAAGATATATTCTTTTGTCATTTCCGTCTCCAGGAGAAGTGAGCTCAGGCTTGGAGTAGTTGGTTATAAAGCATTTACGTAAATAAGTTCACTTTAGAAATGTGACAACATAGCTAGATTAGCTGTCTCCTTGGATTCAGCTGGATTCATTTCTCCAGGTCATTATTTTAGGTAGCACCACCCAGCTCCATCATTAGCAAAATCATTGCTTCTTTGTAATATCCCATGCTAGCATTGATGCTCTCTGCTAGTAGAATATATTGCTTCTCTTAATAGCAGAAATGAACAAATCCATAGAAACAAAGACTGAAAATTCATATACAAAAGCCCCAAGGCTCAAGATCTCCCCCCTACTCAGAGGCATATAGATTGTATTCTTTACTTGAAATATCCAAACAAATAGGCATTTTGTCAGTATTAGGGGAATTTAAAATTTCCTTTTAAAATTTTTATTATTTGGATTTCAGGACCAATGCAGGAGCAAATTTTGGCTAACTGAAAGCTTTCTTCTGTTAATATTAATCTTACATGCCCAAAATCGAGTTCATGAAATAAGAGAAAACTGATATTTCTCAGACAGAAGCAAAGGAGACTCAGAGTGATTTAGTTATTTGTTAATTTTCCTATCTAACTGCTGAAGGAAGGATTTCCCTGACATCTAGTCTTTTTGGCTATTTTAGTAGTGTGTAAAATTTCTTCTCAATCAGCTTATTTATGAATGCTCTAGATGTAGCCTAAATTGTAACCTGGTTTAGTTTACCTATGAAATTTGCTTGATGAAGTTTTTTTCCTTAAGGTGTGTATGAGATAAAAACTGTTTAAGTTTGCTCATCTTTTATGACATTAAAGGAAGTATGTTATTATGAATCTGTCTTTTCCTTAACTTTTATTACCTAAAAAGAATGTACAAGATTGCAATGTGTAAAAGAATTATTTCTCTGTTACCCTGATGTAATTTTTGCCCATAAAAAACCTTGTTAAAATCCTAATGATGGCTCATGTTTTCTCTGAGGCTAAAATCTTTGCTTGAATGTAATAATAAAATCTCTATCATTTCTACATTACGGTAAATATGTTTTGGCAACAGTTACCTACCACATGAACTCAGAGAGGAGATATTTCTCCAATAACATAAGCATTCTCAGTTTCAGCTCACAGACAGTTGAAAGACTTATTTTCTTCACTTGGTAAGCAGCCTGGAAACTATCAATAGCTAGCAAACATTTATTGTTTATTAAGCCCTTACTATGTTTCAGGCATCATGTTAACTGCTAGAGGCAGAAGAAGAGGGAGAAAGAGAAAGAGAGAGAGAAAGAGAGAGAGAAAGAGAGAGAGAAAGAGAGAGAGAGAGAGAGAGAGAGAGAGAGAGAGAGCGAGAGAGAGGAAGGAAAGAAAGAAGGAAGGAAGCAAAAAGGAAGGAAGGAGAAAGGAAAGAAGGAAGGATGGGGGAAAGGAAGGAGGAAGGAAGGAAGGAAGCAAGGAAAGAAGGAAGGAAGAAGCAAGGAAGAAGCAAGAATGAAGGAAGGAGAAAGGAAAGAAGGAAGGATGGGGGAAAAGAAGGAGGAAAGAAGGAAAGATGCAAGGAAAAAAGACAGAAAGGGAAGGAGAGAGGAAGGAAGGAAGGGAGGAAGGAGGAAAGAAGGAAGAAGGGAAAGAAGGAGGAAGGGAGGGGGAAAAGTAGAGAAGTAAGAAAAGAGGGAAGAAAAAAAGGAGGAAGGGAAGAGAGGAAAGAAGGAAAAAAAGAAAATCGTCCTTAAGAAGTTTACAATTAAGTGGGGGAAGACAATACACAGTAGGTAGAGTGGGGGAGTGGGAGGGGAGGATGATGTCCAGGAACCAAAACCAAGCAGAGTCATATTTCCCATGATAGCATATGTACATAAGTATTCATAAAGGATTGTACAATGGAAAAGGAAAGGTAGGATAGACACCCATCGAGAGGGAGGGAGAACTTGTGGGATCCCCAGATGTTGCACCGTACCCATGCAAGTAAGCAATCTGGAAAAAGGCTCAATACTTTGGATCTGCTAAGAAAGGGTTACCAGAGGACACAGGCAGAAGTCACATAGTATGAGAGAACATGATTTGCTGTGAGATCACAGCTTCATCAAAGCAATGAAATCATCTCAAGCCAGCTGACTAAGGTTAAGGTTGCTGTCTGACTGAAGAACAAAGAATCTCTGTTTGTTTCTCAGAGTCAGAGACAGCTGATGGTACTACCCTCTTCTGCTTGGTACACCCCTGATAAATGATGCTCTCACATCCCCTGGGCTGCTGGGGATTTAGTCATCCCGTTTGAGCAAATTCAATAAAGGTTTATTAAGTGCCTGTTATATCCAAGGCCTTGTGCTGGGTGCCATGGGAGATACAAGGAAGAAAAAGACTCAGTCCTTAATCACTAGGATCTGCTTGCACTGGGGATACATGAAGCCCTGGATGTGGAATCAGAGAACCTGAGTTCCCATTCCAACTCGGCCATTTACTACCTATGGGACTTTGGGCAAAATCACTTCATTTCTCTGAGGTTGGATTTCCTCTTTACAGTGAGGGGGTTGGGCTAGTTGATTTCTGAGATCCCTTCAAGGCAGCAGAAGGACAGCTCCCTGAGGGTAAGAGCCACTTTTTAGTTGTTTTGTCTTTGTGTTCCCAATTCTTAGCAGTATTTGTACTCAGTGGGCATTGAATGAATAAATGCTTGTTGATCTGGCTTCCAGTTCAAAGTACAGTGAAAAGCCTAGCTTCTGATAAGTCTGAACCAAAATAAGAATGATAATTACTTTCATGCTAATCTTGGCATAGGACTCAAAAAGACAATGTATATAAAACACTTTATAAATATATAAGGATATTAAAATGTCCTAAAAGATCATTTTTAGATCTAGCCATCTAGGAAGTCTTCTCTTACAAAGGACCCCTAGCCCTATACTTAAGCCAATCTAGATTCATCCTAGGAAGACCCCTTGAGAAGATCTTTAAAACAAAATTACAATATTTCTCAAAATCTAGATTCTCCTCAATAATGAAATCCTTTCTAGAAAAGATAGGCAATGGGCAAAGTAGATATGAGATAGGACATATCTATATATTAATAATCTAATAGATTATTAAAAAACACAAAAGATTCAACTGCTCGTTATTAAATACTTAAATGATATAAAAAAGTAATATATTACACCTAGTATGTTCTTTTTGGGATGTTAAAAACTACTTGGATTTATATCATCTGAGAAACTCACAAAAGCTAGATTTTCTATTCATCTGGGCATGGTTTGGATTTTATCTTAGTCTTCTCAGTTACATCATTGTTTTATTGGCAAGTTATAGGAATTTCCTCTTGCTGGGCACCTCGGTCACTGTTTAGTGACCTGTGCTCAGAAAAAGAAATCCCAAACAGAAAAGGCAGCCAAGTATTTGAGCCAGGCTTACCTGGGTAAGAACAGATATCATGTGGTTGAATTGTGACTGCTTGTATTGTGCAGGATGGGGGGAAAAAGAAATTCACTTTATTCTCTTGCTTAAGGGAAGAGCAAAAGACAGAGAGACAGAGAAAGAGGAAAGAGACGGACAAAAACAGAGACAGAACTAGAGAGAGAGAGAAAGAGAGGAGTTTTTTCTTTCCATTTATATTTTTCTGAGTAGGTAGGTCTTTTAGGCTCAATGGCTTTCACATAGTCTTCAATCACAAGGACCTATACTAAATTGTTTTATTACCCCAATTTGTGAGCCATTTATCTCTGAACGAATGTTCATTCCCACAGAGTCAGAGAGATACATGCCCAATCCAATGAATCAGGGGCTATTCTGTCCCTATTATATACACAAAGCATTCTGCAAGTGTAAAAGGCTGCTACTGCAGGTAGCAACATGTAGCTACATATAATTGCAAACTGATCTGATTTCAATGAAAATCCCAAGCTTTTATCTGGAATCTGATTCTCTAGTTTTTTTCTTTGACGTTTTTGACTCCAGATTTGTCCTGGATTCTCTTTCTATGTATATATCTGGATAAGACTTGATTTCTGCTCCTGCTAACTTTATTGTCATGATGATTCTCTCCATTGGTGTAACAGGAAAGGCGGCAGAACTGGTCCATCAGGGAAAGCAGGAGCAGCTATAACTAATCTTATTGGTGCTGAATCAACACATGTGTTGATTCAGCAACACATTCAAGAAAGAAGAAGCAATGCTTTCACTGATCATGTGTGGAAACTAGTTTTCATCTCTCATGTCTAAAAAAATCACCCAGTGCTAGAAGAGAGAGGCATCCATTACAGGTTACACAGGGATATAGAGTTGCATAGTTGCAGTGGCCTGATGTACCTGTGGTTCTGTGAGTGTATCTCTCTGATCCTGGCAATGTTCCCCTGGAGGTCTCGTATCTCCATCTGGCTGTGAATGCCAAGTTGTCTTGAGTTCTGGGTATACGTTTCTATGAGTAAATTCCTGTCCAATGCCTAAGCATTGCATGAAGGTGACTGGGTTCTTGAAAGTTATGCCAAGGGAGGCACAAACTCTGACAAACTCAGACGGAGAGGGCTCTATATTTTGTCCTAGTGACAGTCTGAGTATCTGAGCACCTCAAAAATCGTTTGAGGATGTACCTAGGGAGTTTCAGGATGGCTCATCCATCAGGGCACAGATTTTTTCAGTTGTTATAATTTTTAAAGAGTATTAGCTGAAGGTTGTTTTCTGATCTTTATCAGGAAAGTGCCTATACCAACAAACTCACAATTCATGCAGTAATGAAGTAATAATGATAATATTATCTCTACAAAAATATTACTCTGACCAAGCAATTTGGCAAATGTGACAAAAAATGACACAAGTCACTATTGGAAGGGCTGTGGAAAGGTAGGCAAATTATTACATTGTTAGTAGAGCTGTGAAGTAGTATAACCATTTTGGAAAACTATTTGGAATTTGGCAAGTAAAGTGATGAAAATGTCCATATCCTTTGACCCAGAGATTTGACTAATAAATATACACATGTAAATATATAGTATAGATATATATCTCAGGAAGGTCACTGACAAAAAGAGTTTCCATAGGCACTGAAATATTAACAATAGTACTTTTTGTCATATCAAAGACTTAGAAATAAAGTTAATGGTCATCTACTGGACAATGGCTAAACAAATTATGATGCATGAATGGAAATGAAATATTGACTTAATTGTAAGAAATCACTAACATGATGAATTCTGAGAAGTATGGAAAAGCTAATATGAATTGATACAAATTGAGTAAGCAGTAAAATGTATCACTTCATCAATCTCACCTGGTTACAAGAAATGTGCTTTGTAAACCTATGATTCTTAAGTTATGCTGTCTTCAGGGTTATTTGCTTTGGCTTGTAGAGAATTCATGTATTCTATTAATGTTACTTTTTGCTTCTCTTTTACCAAATTTCTTTCTACTTCAAAGCCTTTATATTGGCTTTCAGAATTTTTCTTTCTTTTGAGAGAGGGTCCATCTTATATATTTTTTTCCTATTCTGTTGTTTGTGGTTTTTAATTCTGAATGGAGATTTTTTATATCTAATCTAAATTCATATTTCAAAAATTGTGTTTCTCTTTTGACCCCTTCTAGAATTTCTTGCTGTTATTCCGTGATCTCTGAAAATTGTTTATGATGTTTTAGACTCTTCTTTTTAAAAACAGACAAACTTCATTCTTCCTGTTTTTAGGATTCTCTCCTTGTTCATTTATCTTCTTGTAACTAGATTTTTTTTCAGACTTTCTCTTAAACTTTTCCCTTTCTGCCTTTCTCTTATATTCCCTGTCACTTACCTCTAGTTTTCTTTCTCATTCCTTGGCCTCTCTCCTTTCCACTACTATAGTTCTTTAAGATAAGCCTGCTGGTTATATTCAGTCACCTTATCCTGGGGAATATGTGTTAAAATGGCCCAAGTTTCTTTCTACAATGAACTCTGGAGACAAGAACTAGTCCCACCCAGTACTAGTATACTTTCTAATACACTTTCCTTCTAGTTTCAACATCTTTCCCTTTTAGCCTGTGATTACCCATGTTTTCCATTCTACCTTTATTTTCTGCCATGTCTGTATCTTCTGTATTACTTGATATTCTCTCCCAATATACTCTTTCTTTTCTTGCAGTAACTAGGCAGAATCAGTGTGTTCTGGCTCTTGTGGGATGATAGGAAAAGAGGGCAGGGATTCAGGCTTACTTTCTACAATATGAAAAATAGGTAAGGGTCCCTACTGCTAGAGCATGAATCAAAAGCCTTCAAATTTGCTTGTGCTGGTTCCAGAATGTAAGATATGTTAGTGATGAGGATGCTGAATGAGTCATTTAAGCAGCAAAGTTCTCCAGTGCTATTTAATGAGATTTTTACTTTATACAAGTTACTATCTTTTAACCTTATAGATTCAGTTGTAATTACTCTATCTTTAGTACATAATTTCTTTTCCAGAGATTGGTAGATTGCTGGGGTTAGGACAAAGCTCTTACTCTGCCATGTTGCTTGGTAACTTGAATTTCCAAAATAGAGGGAAACTGAAAGGGGGAGTGACTGGTCATACAGAGAAGGAGGTATAAAAAGTATCAATTGACTTGGTGTACAAAATTTATAAGACTAAATGAGAGCTTAAAAAGAAATTTGCTCCATCTTCTATGTGATAACTCTTGAGATATTTAACAATTTTGATCCCAAGCATTCTAGTTCTTCTCCAGTTCCTTCTATTGTTCCTTATGAAGTATGGCTTTGTAGCTTTTGTGTGATAGGAGTATGTGATTTCAGGTGCACTTCAGGACAACCACAGAAACCCAACCACTCTCTGCTATTGGCTTATGCCATCATTAATTCTCTGTATTCAAAGGTGAGTAGAATCTGGAACATTCTCAGAAATTACCAAAGTTGCAGAAATTCTCTAATTGACCTGGCTCTTGCTCCAGAGTAAAACTGAGGAAATCTCTTTTCCTGTGGTATAGTTTTCTCTCTTTCCGTTTTGTATCATAAACTTATTTTTAAAAAATTATTGTTTATAACCATGTAAATTAGTAGCAGAATCAAATAAGATAAAATACAAATTGCATTCAAACAGCAAATAAAAGACTAAGATGTGATAGGTCTCATAGCCAAGGTCATTTGTTTCCCCCTAACTACAACTCCTACTCACTTGGAGAAGGTTTCCAAAGAAAGGAATTGAGATTTAAATTCTGGGTGGAAATTTGCCTCAGTGCTATGATCTAGCAAGATAGGAGACAGAAAAGAGTTGTTTGTGCACTTTACTCTGACCAGCTCCAAAGCTACCACAATGGTCACAACTGCTGTTTAAGCCAAGTCTTACCTCCAGATTATTCTTACCATATACTTGTCATCCTTCTTTTTGTTCTCTGCTCTGAACATTGTTACTTCTCTGCCTCTCATGCCTATCACTTCAAAATTAGGCAAATGTCTCTTCCTAAAAGTCATTGGAATCTCCAGAGAAAATTAAGTTTCCTAAATGTCTGTGGGAGAGTCTATCCCAGGATTCTCTATACCAGAAAAGTTCACCAAAATCCCTGGGATCCGGCAAGCCCTCTGGTCTGTGTAATTCTGGAATCCTGGAACATGGTATCTTATTGGTTACCTTTTCATATCCTTAGACCTACAATAGAATGGATGGGAAATCATTTTGTAAAATAAAAAGTACTTCAGGCTGTTTTTCTCATTTGTTCACCACTGAATAAATGAGAGAGAGAGAGAGAGAGAGAGAGAGAGAGAGAGAGAGAGAGAGAGAGAGAGAGAGAGAGAGAGAGAGAGAGAGAGAGAGAGAGAGAGAGAAAGGAGAGAGAGAGAGAGAAAGGAGAGAGAGACAGAGAGAAAGGAGAAAGAGAGACACACAGAGAGACAGAGAGAGAAAGACAGACAGACAGAGAGAGAGAGAGAGAGAGAGAGAGAGAGAAAGGAGAGAGAGAGAGAGGAGAGAGACAGAGAGAAAGGAGAAAGAGATACACAGAGAGACAGAGAGAGAAAGACAGACAGACAGACAGAGAGAGAGAGAGAGAGAGAGAGAGAGAGAGAAGAGAGAGAGAGAGAGAGAACAAACAAGGGAGAAAGAGAGAAAGAGAGAGCTGTATTAAAATCCTATTTCCAACTCTGACCAACCGTTTGTCCTATCTCACCACCAGGTGGCAGCAAATGAAGAATTAATGGTTTTCAAGTGGTGGCTTGCAACCTGTTACCAACCATGGAAATGGATGTTCCATGGGGAAAAAAAAATAGGGCAAGAATTAGAAGACATAACAGAGATTAGGAAATACTAAACCTTAATCAAAATGCATTGAGTCTGAAGCCAGAGAGTTGGTCAGTTGAAATGGAGGTCAGGCTTTGCTGAAACCAGTTTATACCCATTGAAGAACAATTGCTCACCTTTCTATTTTACTTCAAAGATTCCAAAGTTTCTATCTTTCAACAATCTTATTAAGTAGAAGATAATGTGCTAGGAAGGAAAGAGTACTGGCTTTAGAATCAGAGGAGCTAGATTCAAATCCTAACTTTAATGTGTATATCTTGTTTGGATGCAGGCAAGCCATTTTATCCTTTAATCTCCATTTCTTCATTTGTAAATGGAGGAGGGGAAAGGGCATTATTAGACTAGATGATTTCTAATGTCTCCCCTAGCTCTAACTCTATGAGGCTAAGTGGGCAGTACAAGTATGAACTCTCATTTTACAGATGGAGAAACTTAGTTTCAGAGAAGAAAAATAGTTCATTCATTCCTTTCTGTTCTAGGCTTTCTCTCAGTTTATCAGAAAACTTCCTGATGGTAAAGAGGTCAGCACATTACTTAATAATCATCAAAGTAAATAACTTCTCCTCTGTCCAAAGTGGTGGCCATGCCATTAGCTAGAAAATTAAAATGATTTAATAGGACACACAGCCTTTCTAACCTACAAACTTCACAAAAGGCAGAACTTCTTTCCTTGTAATCCCCAGATCTAACTAGGTCCAATTGAACCTAAACTAGTCTTAAAATGCTAGGTTAACATAAGCCATACATCTCTTAAATATAATGTACCTAGGTAACCACAATTATTTCAATATTAAACAATTCTGACTGAAAATCTGGAACTTGAGGACTATATCACTTAAATATCCATTCAAAACTTGTATGAAAGTCCTATTTTGATAACACTTTGTCTCATGAAGGTGATTCTGAGCTGTTGAAGGTCAGTCTAGCAGGTCCCACTAGCATGTACTATATTATTAAAGAGAGGCATGGTGAAAATATACAGTAGAAAAGAAAACTGGTCATAGAGAGCTGGAAATTTAGATTATCAAGAGTAGGTCATGCCAGAGGACTAATTATGAACTATGTTACCCGTCTTTGGACAGAGAAGTGATGGACTCAAGATGCAGAATGAGACATACATTTTTGTATATAAACGATGTGAGGGTTTGTTTTTCTTGACTAATATTATCAGGGTTTTGTTTTCCTTTCTTTTTCCTTAAAAAGGGAGTAAGCATTTATTAATTGAAAAATAAAATACATTGAAATTTTCTTAAAAAATGAAACAAAAAACAAGGTCAAGCTAAATTAACCTCACTTCTATTTTGACAGAGTTGCTAAACTTGTAGGTCAGGGGCAGCTAGGTGGCACAGTGGATAGAGTACGAGGTCCTGAAGTGCAGAAGACTTGAGTTCAAATCCAAACTCAGACACTTACTAGTTATATAATAGAAAAGTCACTTAAGCCTGTTTTCTGCAGTTTTCTCATCTGTAAAATGATTTGAGAAGGAAATGGCAAACCATTCCAGTATCTTTGCCAAGAAAATTCCAAATGAGTCATGCAGTGTCAGAATGACTTGAACTATAACAAACCTATACATCAGGAGAATTTGTAGCTTTTTCTCTGTAATGAATATAGATCCAGAGATTGGTTCTAGGATTTAGGAAGACCTGGACTAGAATCATACATATTGACTGTATGATCCTGAGAGAGTCACTCAGTGCCTTGGCCAATTCTCTAAATAGTTGCCATCTGCTTTGATAGAGAAAGTTTCTTCTTCAGGAGTTCCTGAAGTCAATAAAATCTCAAGTTTGTTAATTTAAAAAAATCTATCCATATCAATATATAGATATAGACATAGAAATTTATTTTTATTAATGAATTTTGTTTTTATATCATTCATTTCTGAATATATTTCCCCTCACATCCAGGCAGCTTATACTTATTTATCTAGATTTTTAGCAAAGCATTTGAGAAAGTGTTATTCTTTTTGGAAAAGATGAAGAAATATGGTTTAAATGATATTCAGAATTGAAAATTAGTCTAGTATATTGGACTGAATAAAAGAAAATGAAATTTAATAGGAATTAGTGTAAGTCTTAAATTGATTGAATGACTAGATTCCAGGAGCAGGCATTTATGTTTTGATGTTAGCCTTCTAAAAGATGCCACAGGGAGCTCTACTGAGCCTATTTTTATGAATGACTTCAATAAAGGCATAAAATTATACCTTTATCCCATTTGCAAATATGACAAAGGCGGGAAAAATAGCTTATACACTATGCCCAGAATCAGGATCCAAAAGATTTTGAAAGTCTACTGTACTGACCAGATCTAATAAGATAAAACCTAATAGGGCTAAATATAAAGTCTTCCTTTGGGGCCCCCAAAAAACTATTTTACAAGAATTAGTTGGAAGGCAGGGGGTGAGACACATTTAGTTGAATAGCATTTTGTCTGATCCAGAAATTTTAGTGGACGTTGAACAGTGTGCTAAAGCAGCTAAAAAAGCTAAAGACATTTTGGCTATATCAAGGAAGATGTAGCTTTCAGTGATTGGCTGGTGATTAATAGTCCTATTACACTGTTCTTAGAGCTTACAAAAAACTCAGAACTCATACAATCTAATATCCTCATTTCACAAAGAAAGAAACAGAGGAAAGATAACCTCTCTAAAGTCATCTAGTGTATTAGTGATGGGCCCCAGTGAGGAATCTGGGAAGAGCCAGACCTCCTCACTCTCACTCTACCCCCTACCCTGAACCTGGGCTCTTTTTTCTACTTCATCCTGTTCTGCCTCTGATAATATTAACAGTTAACTACCTCAGTTGTACACTTTCCTTCTAAGTCAGTGCACTCATGAACAATTCAATAACATTTATTAAATATTTTCAATGAGTAACAAGATAATGGACTGAAAGTTATCTCAGAAAACAGGATAACTAAGACTTGATTGCAGAATAGTTGTTAACCTATACTGATATGACAAATTTTCTTAGCTTTGATTCCTGACATAGCTGAAATGCAGATCTAGAGTAAAAGCAAATGAGCTGGGCACTGTAACTTGAAACATGGAAATTCAGAGGTGAATCAGACATTTTACTTGCCCTTGAGGAACTTAGAGCATCAGAGGTATAAGATATGATTAGAAAGTATAGTGGTTTTGTGTCATCTTGGAATGAAGTCTCTGAAAGACTACCTTAGGAATCAATGGCTGATCCTATTTCATAGAACATTTTTATTAATGACTAAGATGAAAATATAGATGACATTCTAGTTGGTTGGATGATAGCTAATGAGGCAGCTAGGCAGTGAAGTAGATAGAACACTGGACCTGAAATCAGTTAAAATCTAGCCTTAGACATATAATAACTATGTTATTCTGGGCAATCATTTACCCTCTGCTCAGCCTCAGCTTCCTCATCTGTAAAAAGGGAATAATAATAGCACCTACTTCCCAGGGTTGTCATGAAGAACAAGTAAATACTATTTCTAAGACATTTTACAAATCTTAAAAGCATTCTAAAATTGCTAGCTATTATTATTATCTTGACAGACTATCTTTCAAGTGTATTGGGCTGCATGAAAAGTGAAACTTAATAGATATTAATGTAAAATCTTAAACATAGGTTCAAAAAATCATAAGTATAAGTTGGGAGAAGAGGGTTTAATCATTTGAAGGACTGTCATGTACAAAAGGTGAACTTATTTTTTCTGGGTACAGAGAGCCAGTGGGCAGAAATGGCAAAAAGACAAATTTAGGTTTCATTTTTTTTTTTTATTCTGATCTGCACTATCTAAAAAAATGGAATGATCTGCCTTGTGAAGTAATGGATTTCCCCTTATTGGAGATCTTCAAGCAAGGCTAGATGACCACTAGTCAAAGAGGTTGTAATATGTAATCTTTCTTATATGGGCTGAACTGAATAAATTGTAAGGTAGGTAATGCAAGTGTTTTGTCTCCATTTTACAGATCAGGAAACCTAAGGCTTGGGCCGCAGGTCAAGTGACTTGCTCAGGATTATATAGCTAGTATCTGAGCTAGGACTCAAACATCAAACTGTCTGACTTAAAGATTATTTCTTTCTCAAATACAGCATAATAACGAGGGATTGAAATGGGTTGATTAGATGTGAAAGGACACCAAGGAACTCACTGACACTAGTCCCCTGTTCTGGAGTTCAAAAGTCCTGGTTTGGGAATCTGAATTTTTTGGCTCAATATAATATACAAGTAGAACTAGGAATACATTGTATGCAGTAATAGCAAGATTGTGCAATGATCAAATAAGAAGGACTTGGTTCTTCTCAGCAGTTCAGTGATCCAAGGCAATTCCAATAAACTTTGGATAGAAAATGCCATTTGCATCCAGAGAGAACTTTGGAGAATAAATGTAAATCAACATATGCCATTACTTTCCCCCCTTTTCTTCTGTTTTTTCCCTCTCATAATTTTTCCCTTTTGTTCTGATTTTTCTCTCCCAACATAATTCATAAAGAAATGTGTATTTGAAAAATTAATGTATACATATAACCAGAAAAAAAGAAAACAATTAATTTGTTAATGAGTGCCTGTTCTGTGTAAGAAAGTTAACTGGAGTTGAGTCCTCAGTGAATGGAGAACTGACTCTGGAGCCAGGAAGACGCAGTCAGTAAGCCTAGGCAATTCTCTAGGATTATAAATTTGCAGCCTCCAAAGTGAATGAATGGTCAAAGGAGTTTCTGCTTCTGGGAGTTCCATTTAGCAATAAAATTAAGGTCCACTTCCTATTCCAATTATATGCAAGGCCCTATACTAGTTGTTGGGGAGAAAAAGATGGATGAGACAGAGCTCTTGTTTGCAATCTAATAAAGCGATGATAATAATTACGAATTCTCTAATGTTTAGTGGATATAGGGCAGCTAAGTGGGCCCTTGATATGGGCCCTTGAAGCAGAAAGACCTGCTTCAAATCCTGGTCTCACATACTTTCTAGCTATGTGATCCAAGCACATCACTTAACCCCTTCTTGCCTCAGTTTCCTCATCTATAAAATAACCTGGAGAAGAAAATGATAAAACATGTCACTCTTTTTCCCAAGAAAACCTCAAATGGGATCATGATGAGTCATATGGGATTGAAACTATTGAACATCAACAACAAATACTAAGGGAGGTTTTTGATCCCTCCTGAGCCTGTGTATGATGCCACTGGTGAATGAGATTTTTAGAAATGTCATCAAGGTTTGGGATTCCAAACACCTGGAGAAGCTATCCTAGCTCTGTCTGTCCTACCCTGGCTACTCTCTAGTGATGTCTCTCCTTTGGTCTCCATCTTCAGAACACATGAAAGGCTGGAGGTGTTCCTGGGAGGTGACAACCTTGCTAAGAAACTTGAAGCATTCTTGCCTCTTTGAGCCTCAGTGCCCCATCTCTAATGTGAGACAGCAACTTTGACCCCGTAGTCAAAAAATATGAGTTAGAGTGGAATCCTGACATCAGTAATTGCTAGTTTATGTGATCTTGAGTCAGTTTCCTCATTGAACTTTAATTTGTCATCTTTAGGATTGGACTAGGTCAGTGATTCCCAATCTTTTTCATTAAAAAAAAAAATAATGGATACTAATTGTAATTTTGATTCATCGAATTGGAAAATATATAACAAAAAGCTGCAATGAATTTAATGCCATGTTTCAGTGAATTTACATTTTATTAATCACAAGAGTATATGCATACATTTGAAAGATAGTAATAGATATAAGTGTGAGATTATTTATTCAATCTAAAGAAGGGCTGTTTCCTTAACAAATTTGCAGAGGCAACAAAGCTAGTGGGCAGGATGGTAGTTAATAAAAAGACATTCCTGCCCTCAAGGAATTTACAATCCAATGGGGAAGATAACATGCAAATAAACATATACATAGCCAACTATGTACAGGATAAATAGGAAATATTTTAAAGAAGGAAAATATTGGAATTAGGAAGGGTTAGGGAAAGATACAACAAACATTGTCATTACTGTATTTTGGGACTAATAAATAATTCACATTTCTAATGCCTTTGAGGTTGATAAAAATCTTTCGAGATGGGTAGTAGACACATTATCATCCCCATTTTTGAGAAATGACTTGCCTAAGGTCACACGGCCAGAGAAAGCGGAACCGATTTCTCTCTCCTGACTCCAAGTCCAGCCCTCTTTCCATTATGTACTGTAAGGTGCTCTTCAACAGTTTGAAGGAGCACAGACCTGAGGGTGGGTGGTTTACACAGAGCGGACCCCCAGGCACAACTAAACGAAGAGGTCAGGTTTGCAGTAGGGAGGAGGAGAGGGAGAGGAATGCCTGGGCAATGACGTCACGTGCCAGCCGGGAGATTCCCCTGTCTCTTTCGTCACCCTTTACATTACGTCACCCCAAGCAAGCACTCTCCCTTCCCCCTACTCCCTGTGGGCTTTGCTCACGTGTGTCAGTCCGGCTCCCCTCCTCCCTTCGTCCCCTCCTCTTCCTTGACTTAGTCCATCTACTTCAGGGGAGAAATAGAGGGGAGGGCGGGCTCAGTTCGGACGCCCGCAGCCTCCAATGGGAGAGGCAGAGAGTTCTGGGGACTGGAGGAGGCGGCCGGTGGAGATGGAAGGAGGGGTGTGAGAGTGAGGGGAGGGAAGGGAAGGGGAGAGAAGGAGGAGGACTGGGCTTTGGAGCAGCTGACAATAGAGACGATTAAAGGGAGGAGAGGGGGGAGGAAGGGCAGCGAAAGAGGCGGCGGAAGGTAGGGGTTGCATTGTGGAGACACCCCTCTCTCCCTTCTTCCCTCCCGGGAACCAGTGGGGAGAAGACAGCAGAGAAAGAAGGGCTGGGGAGACGGAGGGGCCGCCCGGGCAGTCGGAGCTAGAAGCGGCTAAGGGGCGGGCTAGAGTGGAAGAGACAGAGAAGGTGGGGAGGCGAGGGGAAAGAAGGGAGGCAGGGAAGGAGGGCAGAGACACTGAGAGCGAGGGAGTGATCAAGGGAAAGAGGGAGGAAGGAGGGAAGCCGGGCTTGCGGCGGGAGCAGCAGCAGCAGCAGCCGGAGGAGCAGAAGAGAAGGTGAGTTCCGCCGCTGCGCTGGGCGGGCTCGGCTCCCGGCTAAGCGTTAGCCTGGTGCCAGTCCCCACTTGAACGCGTGGATTTTGATGGGCGCGGGGAGCTAGCATCCTGGGCTGGGTGACTCCAGAGAAGGGGGTATGAATGGGGACTGTCCGGCCCCTCTTCTGGGCGGTCCCCCGCTTTAGTCGGGGCGGCTCTCCATTTCCTCGCATTCCTCACCCGCAGCTCAGTGACTGGGCTGGGAGAGAGGTGTCTCTTCCTTCTGGGACCGATTCCCCGGAGGTTGAGCCTGAGGATGGGCTAGGGCTGGGGGAGGGGCGCCAGGTGAGTTGGCTTCAGACTAAGGGGTGGGGACTAGATAGTGAAGTGGAGCGGAGTTCCGAGTGAGAGTAGAAAGTTTGGAGCGCGTGTAGGTTCGGGGCGGGCTCTGCGGGGCAGCCACTCTTAACCCCTGTTCCCGGCGCAGCTGCCCCGGGGCAGCCCAACAAAGAACCGCTTGGCGCTCTGGGTCCTTGCCCTGCAGCTGGCTCGCCTGGGACCGAGTGAGGAGCCTGTGGGGGAGGGGAGCAAAACCCTGTGGGTGGCTGGATCTACCCTGGGTGGTGGGGGAGCATCTTTTTGCTGGTTTCAGGATCGGGGTGGGGGCGGGGAGTTGGGCGCAGGTACAGGTTTGGCGACTTTCTCCAACTTAGTTTGCTTTTCTTGAGTGGCAAACTGCGATTCTGCAAGGTTTAATCCAGCTCATCTGGATTTCCTTCGGTATTGTCAGTCGGTCGGTTAGCCAGTAAACAGTTTTGTGCCAGGTACTGTGCTAAGCGTTGAGGATAGAAAAAAGAGACAAAAGACAGTTCCTGCCCTCAAAAAACTCACAGTCTAATGGGGAAACAGCAGGCAAATCAATATGAGCAAACAAGCGAGAAACAGGAAATAATTAAAAGAGAGGGGCACTAGAATTAGGAGGGGCTGGCAAACATTTTCTGTAGAAAGTGAGGTTTTAGTTTGGACTTAAAGGAATCCAGAAGAGCCCGGGAAATGTGCTTATTATCGTCGAGGTAGCCTGGACTCAGTCAGGCCCTAGGATTATAGGGGTAAGAGCTGCAAGGGTCTAACCTCCTCCCCTCACCAGGTGGAAATTGAGACCCTGGGAAGGGTAGATCGTACTGGTACTAATAGCTTAACTTAATTAGAGCCCAGACCCTCAGACTGCAAATCCAGCATCTTTTCCAGGGCTCCTCTTTCTTTTACAAAATCGAATCTGGTTTTTACTTCAATAAATATTTATTAATTACATATTATATTGTATCAGGCCTTGGAGTTACAAGGGGAGAAAAACTAGTACGCTTTTCTATCATCCCTTAAATTTAACTAAGATCTTTCCTCACAAAAAATCCTATGAAATTGAAACCAAATTCTATTTTCTCCATTTTACAGATGAAGAAATTGAGATACAGAAAGGTAAATAGCTTTACAGGGCATATAATCAGGTTTGAGAGCAGGGACTGGAATTCGGGTCTTTTGACCAGTGCCCTTTTCACTGTGCCTTGCAGATCCTAGAATGAGAGGGCCCTTACCCTCAAGGAGAGGCAGCTTGGAGTCGGGTTTAATGGTGCTGAAGTTGGAGTCAGGAAGACCTGAATTCAAATTTGCTACCTGTCTATGTGACTATGAAGAAATCATCTCACCTTTCTGAGACTCACTTTTCTCATCTGTAAAATGGGACAAATATAACCTCTCAAATCTCCTTTACAGAATTGTTGTGGGGATCAAATGAAGTAGTGTAGGTGAAGAGCCTCAATTAAAATGTCATACAAATAGCAGTTATTATTAAGTCTCATTCTCTTGAAGAGATACAACATACATAGAACAACATACATAGAATAATAATCCAAGCCTCAGAGAAAGGAAAAATCACCTATAAGTAAGAAGGAGAAAACAACCAGGAGAAACAACCTAAACATATGTAAGTAAATACAAATATACACACATGCATACATGTGTCCATATATGTAGGTGCATTATATATGTATATGTATGTGTGTAGATATGTACATGTGTGCAATAGGATATATATATGTATGTTTATTCAAAGATATATAGCCTACAAGGTTATGAGAGGGAGAAGGCCCTATAAGCCTTTGGCAGGTATTTGACAGATGGTGCTTGAGTTGAGCTAAGTGATTCTAAGACAGGTGAGTAGGCAGAACACTCCAGGAATGGGAGAAAGCAGGTGCAAAGACAGGAACTAGAATGTCATGAATAGGCAATAACTAGCAAGTAGTCTGGAAAGGTAGGTTGGAGCCAGATTATGAAGGCTCTAAATGCTAAACAGAACATTTTATTCTGGAGCCAATAGAGAACAGCTGGAACTTTAAGCAGGGAAGTTGTTAGGGTCAGATTAATGCTTTAAGGATACCATTTTGGCATCTATGTGCAAGATGGATCTCAGAGGGGTAAGACCAGTCGAAAGGCCACTGTAGTAATTCAGGAATGAGCTGATTAAGACAATGAACTGAGGTGTTGACCATGTTAATAGAAAGAAGGGGATAAATTCAAGAGATATTGTGAAGGTAGCATCTATATTGGAACAGTTAGGTGGTACCATAATGCACTGAGTGCCAGATCTGAAGACAGGAAGAATTCATCTTCCTGAGTTCAAACTTCATTTCAGACATAACTTTGTGACCCTGGGCAAGTCACTTAACTCTGTTTGCCTCAGTTTCCCTATCTGTAAAATGAGCTGGAGAAGGAAACCGAAAACCACTCAGTATCTTTGCCAAGAATACTCCAAATGGGGACATGAAGAATTAGGACTGAACAATAATTAGCATCCAAAAGACTAGCAACTGATTGAATGGACATGGGCAGAGAAGGGGATGGGGAAGAGGCAGATTCAGAAATTAAGGTGAATTCAGAATTGCACACTTTGGTTTCTGTAGAAGAATAGCTGGGTTTTGAAGGCCAGAAGGAAGAGGAAGATAATGAATTCTCATTTATAAATGCTAAAGTTGAAATGCTAATGAGTCGTCCAGTTCAAAATGTCCAGTAGACTGGAGCTCAGAAGAGATTAGTGCTGGATATATAGATCTGAGAATCATTTGCTGAGAGATGAAGCATGACAGCTTTTAACACATCTTCTTGCCTCCTCCGTGTTCTGCCCTCAGGGTAGCTGTATCCCAAAGCAAGAAGTATAGTGTATAGAACCTGAGCCAGACTCAGACTGGACCAGAGTTTAAGTATGTGCTTATACTAGATGAATGATCCTGGGCCAGGCAATTTCTGTCTGTTTCAGTTTCCTTAACTATAAAATGGGAATTATAAATAAATAAACCTACCTTCTAGATTTGCTGTAAGGATTATATGTGATAATATTTATGAGTCACTTACACTGCTTAACACATAGTATGCACTTAATAAATGCTTGTTTCCTTCTTTCCAAAACTCTTTCTTGAGTCCTTTTCTGACTACTTGCTTCTTATTGTGCCCTTTAAGTTTGTGTGTGTGTGTGTGTGTGTGTGTGTGTGTGTGTGTGTGTTTTGTGAGAAGTAATTAAGAGAGGATAATTAAATCCTTGGGAGTTGCTGGGATCATCATCAGTTGAGGTAACATAGAAGAAGAGAAGAGTAATATAGAAGAAGAAAATAGAACCCTGTCCAATGTGTGGCCCAACCAGCCAAAGACAATCTTTTTTGTCAGAGTAGAAAATAGGCAGAGTAGTCTAGGAGAAATCTCTTTCATGTAGAAGGGGAGGGTTGGCAATCTGGGAAAGCTTCTTTGTGGAGGTATCAACTGCCCCAGATCTTGAAGGAAGCGGAAGTTTGAAGAAGTTTGTTTTAGGCTAAGTTGGGGGGAATGGGAGGTGAGGGGTTGACACTCAGGAACACCAACACCTATAGGAAGCTGCCTCACCGGTACTCAAGAATATCACTTATTATTTTCTGAATTGCGAAAAATATGAAGAAAATAAAGATTCCGGCTCTAGTCTCAGCCTTGCTGTGTATAATCTCCTTATGATCCTCTGAGCCTCTGAAGAAAAAGGTTCACAATCCTTCCCTCTACCTCCCACCCCACTTCTCTTCTTGGCCTGGTGGGAGGATGGAATGAGATAATAGTTGGGTGTGGTTCCTGGGGTAGTATGTAACTGGGCTATCAAAAAAGGAGAAGCGAGAAACCAGAATTATTGGATTTTCATCATTTCTTACTAAAAGGCAGCGTTCTCCTAACATTCTCAGCTTGCATATTTTAACATAAATATCAGAGGGTAGGTTTATGGCACAATGTTAACACCTGCAGAGATAGAGTATATGAGGCTACATGGTTATTGGATGTGTGGCTTTTATTTTTGTTTAACTTTTTGAAGAACTGCCCTCTTTTTATTTATAGAGCACTAAGTTGAAGGTGCTGTAGTGGCAAGAGCAGAGAATTTAGTGAGTTTGAATCCTGGCCCTGCTTCCTATTGTTTCTATGACTTTAGACAAATTACTTTTCTCTGGTTCTCAGTTTCCTCCTCTATAAATTGAGGCAGATAAGCCTGATGATATTCTGAGGTTCCTTCCAGAAAGGAAAGAAGGAAAGAGTTTATATTGTACTTATGTACACTAGTTCAAAGTTAAATCAACCAGTCAAATATTTATTTAGTAGGTAGTAGTGCTTATCTACTGCTTGCTAAGCAACTTGGGGAATGAAGAAAAAGAAAGTCCTTCCCCACAAGGAGCTTACAATTAAAAGGGCTAGAGTCTGGTTCTTAAACTTTTGTTTTCAGTATCTTTATCCTATTAAAAATTATTGAGGATCTCTCCAAAGCGTTTTTGTTTACCTGGATTGTATTTATAGGCATCTACCGTATTGGAAATAAAAACTATTTTTGAATTTGTAGACCCTTTAAAAGGGTTTCAGAGATCCCCAGGATTCTCTAGACTATACTTTGAGAACCACTGGCTAGACCATGAGCCAACAAATATATACAGAACAAGCTATATGCGGGATGAATAGAAGTATATAAACAGAGGGAAGGCTCTAGAATTAAGAGGAGTTGCAAAGACTTGGTAAAAGAAGGGATTATATTTGGGACTTAAAGGAAGCCAGGGAGATCATTAGGTGGAGTGGAGGAGGGAAAATATTCCAGGCATGGGGATGGCTAGAGAGAATGTCCAGAGACCTAGAGACAGAGAGTCTTGATCATACAACATCCAGGAAGCCAGTGTCAGCTGGATCAGACAGTACATGTCATGGAGTAAGGTATAAATATATTGTAGGAAGTAAGAAAACTGGAAAGGTATAGGCTAAGAAAGAATTTGAATGACAGAGGGAAGATTTTGTGTTTTATCCTGGAGGTAACAGGGAATTGTGGGAATTTATTGTACAAGTGAATGACATGGTAGGACCTGCATTTTAGTAAGATCACTGTAGTGGCTAAATGGAGGATGGATTGGAGTGGGGAGACACTTGAGGCAGTTAGACCCCCCAGCAGACTATTGCAATAATTAAGGCATGAGGAGATGAGGGCCCCCACCAGGGATGTCGGTATCCGAGGAGAGAGGGGGGCAGCTGTTGCTAAGGCGAGTCAATAGTCCTTGGTAACTGCTTTGATATTGAGAGATAGTTTGGAATCTGGGATGATTCCTAGGTTGTGAACCTGAGGGACTGGGACCCTGATGTTGCCTTCTACAGTAATATGGAGGATAGGAGGTAGGGAAGGTTAAGGAAGAAAGATAATAAGTTATGTTTTGGACAGTCTAAGTTTAAGATATGTATTGGATATCCAGTTTGAGATATCTGAAGGGCATTTGGACGTGTGAGATTGGAGGTCAGCAAAAAGACTGAGGCAGAAAAAGTAGATTTGAGAAACCATCTGTATAGAAATGGTAATTAAAGCCATGGGAGCTGATGAAGTCAAGTGAATTTGCATGAAGAGAGAAGAGAGCCCAGGACAGAGCCCTGTCAATCCAGACAAAAATTTCCCTTAAAATCTTTCGCTTTTTTTCAGCTCAAACACCATCTTCTGCATTTTCTGCTGCTGATTAATCATGTATTTATTTTGTGTTTACCTTTGTTAGGTAAACACTACTGGTTTTTATTTTTGTTTTTAGAGAATGTAAGCTCCTTGAGGGCAGGGACTGTTTCATTTTTTGTCTTTGTATCTCCATTATCTAACACGATACCTGGCACACAGTGGGCAGATAAAAAATACTTAATGATTGGTTTGATACAGAATTTAAACCCCGGTTTTCTGACTCCAAATTTAACTAGGGAAAATTACTGTTGCAATGCCCTAGAGAGAACTATGCTTTGGACCCTTGCAACCCACTTTTGAAAGCCTAGATAAGCACCTACACTTTTGTGTTTGAGCCTTTGAGCCTTTGAGCTTGAAGCTACCTCCGGTTCTCCTGTGGTTTTTGCCTCTCTTTAGTGCTTCTGATGTTAATGCCATACAAGGACCTGCTTGACTCCACACTGGGGCCAAGTGGAAGCTCTACCGGATGTACTCCTTTAAATGCCTTCTGTCTCTTTCACTTTTCTTTTTAATTTGATGAGACTTTACACATTTTTTCCCCCTTTCTTGCTAGGTTTCCCTCTCATAGAGTTGTCCCATTCTTCCTAAGGCTAGAAGGCATATTCTGGTCCTTTCTCTGTCAGAACTCCTAGTACTCTTGTCAAGTATCATTTAAAGTCTTTCAGACATTGCAATGCCAATGAAGGAGATGGGGGGAAAAACACAGGGAGAATCAACAACCTTACTTTCTTCCTTTCCCAGCAGTCTGCTATTGGCTTTGTTAAATTTCCCCTAACTCCTCCCTATTTTCTTAAACCAGAAGGAATAAAAAAATGCCAACCTCCGTACGATAAAGACTGAGCTTTGTGGTTTTTAAAAAGAAAAGAAAAAAAGATTTTCTGCTTCATGCTGGTTTAGGACCATAAAATTTGTGTGAGCTAGTATGAGGCAAAGCACTAGAGTCTGCTGATGATTACATTTTCAATGTGAGCATTTACACCCAAGAAACTGGCTTAATGCTACAAATCGCAGCTTAATTTTTTTTTTATTGAAAGCAATGGAGAAAATGTTAATAATAATAATAATGATAGCTAACATTTTATTGTGCTTGTTATGTTCTAGGCACTGTGCTAAGTGCTTTACAATTATTATCTCATTTGATGGTTACATTTAAAAATGTGTCACATGTACATTTCCCTCCCAGACATCTAGCTATTAAACATTTGCCTATACACCTTTGACTAGGATAGCCTTTAGAACATAGAATATTATATATTTTAACCTGTATAACATATATTGGATTGCTTGCCATCTAGGGGATGGGGTGGCGGGGAGGAGGGGAAAATCTGAAACACAAGGCTATGCAAGGACCAATGTTGAAAAATTATCTGTGAACATTTTTTGAAAATAAAAAGCTTTTAAAAAATAAAAGGCAAACACACCAGTCTTTGAGGGGAAAAAGAATATAGAATATTAGTGTTTAGGATGTCAGAGCTAGATGGTTATCCCAACCCACCTAATTTTAGAAAAGGAAACAAGTTTAGAGAGGGACAAAACTTTCCTGGTTAGGTGGTTAGAGTTGAAGCTGATACAAGATCCCATCCTAATGCTTTTCCTTCCATCATTTTCTCTTATTGGCTCCTGTGGTCAAGTTCCCAATTTCCCAAATTGCCCCTTGGTTCTTGATAGCTGGTGTTCAAATTTATGTTTTAAAAAACACCCAGGATTGAAAATCAAAATTTGGGGATTATTATTGTGTTATTTTGGTTTTTGCAATTGATCCCTCAAATCCAAGTTTTCTCATCTGTAAAATTATGATGTCTGCTCTCTAAGGTCTCTCCTACCTCTAACAATTTATGATTTTATGATTCAGAGCCTTCAGTCAACAATTAAGAATTCACT
This sequence comes from Antechinus flavipes, assembly GCF_016432865.1. Taxonomy (NCBI): domain Eukaryota; kingdom Metazoa; phylum Chordata; class Mammalia; order Dasyuromorphia; family Dasyuridae; genus Antechinus; species Antechinus flavipes. The sequence continues at coordinate 515,741,052 of NC_067400.1, forward strand.
TACTGTGCACTAAAGTCCCTGCCCTGCAGAGCTCACTTTCTCCTGGGGGAAAGCAACATGCAAATAATTATGCATATAGGAGATATATACAATGAAATGAAAGCAGAATGAGGAAAGGGACTTGAGCTGGGTTGCCTACTGGTAGAACTGGGAAAGGCTTCTTTTAGGAGTTGAGATTTAATCTGAATCTTGAAAGAAGCAAGGGAATCTGGGAATTGGAGATGAGATTGGAGAATATTCCTGGGTTGGGGGACAGCCAATACAAATGTATAGAGAAGGAACTTGGAATGTTGAATATGAGGAAACTGAAGCAAATTGGTCAGCATAGCTGGATCTCAGAGTTATTAAAAGGGAGGAGAGTTTAAGAAGACTGGAGAGATAGGAAAGGGTCAGATTATGAAGGGTTTTAAAAACCAGAGGTTTTAATATTTGACCTGGAGGTAATAGGGAGCCACTGGGGTTTATTGAGGAAGATCAGTCTGACAGCTAATTGGAGGCTGTTGCAAGAGTTTAAGCATGAAGTGACAAGGGGACTGCAGGAGGGCAATGTCAGTGTCAGAAGAGAGAAGGAAGCATATGTCTATTTTTGTATCTTTCTCTGTCTCTCTCTAATGAGAGATGCTATGAAGTTAGGAATGACAGGATTTGACAACTGATTTGATATGGGGATTAAGGGAAGAATGAAGGCTGACATTTGGTTGTGAGCCTGAGGAACCCTCACCACAATATGGAAGTTAGAAAGAGAGGAAGGTTTTGGAGGAGAATGATAGGGAATTCAGTTCTTTACATGTTTTGTTTAAGATGTCTGTGGGATAAGCAGTTCAAAATCAGCAGTTGGAGATGAGAGATATGTTGTGAAGGTGAAAATGACAAACTTTGACAGTGATTTGGATTTATGGAATGAGTGCAAGTTAAGAATCGAGGATAACATTGAGGGTAAGAGCCTGGGTAACTTGGGGGGTGGTAATTCCATCAACCCTAATAAAGAAGGTGGGAAGAGCAGATTTCAGTGGAAAGATAATGATTCTATTTTTACATGTTGAATTTAAGATACTGATACCACATTCAATTCAAGATGTCCAAGAGACAATTGATGACCTGGAACTGGATATCAGGAAAGAAAGATTAGATCTAGACAACACAGGTCTGGGAATTTGGTACAGAGATTATAGTCGAATCCAAAAGAATAGGTGAGATTATCCAGAGGGAGAATATAAAGGGAAAAGAGCAAAGGATCCAAGGCAGAGTTTTGGGGGATGGATCTGGGATTATTAGACCTAGGCTAGATGGAGATCTGGCAGATAGGAGCAGAACCAGGAGAGCAGTGAAAAGAAGAATTTAGAGGGGAGAAAGCACAAGCTTCTGAGAATAAGAAGATTAAAGACTGCAAAGAGGTCAAAAAGAATGAACATTGAGAAGATGTCATTAGATTTGGCATGAAATCACTGGAAACTTCAGTCAGAGCATCAGTTAATGATGAAGTTCTGCCAGACTGCAGGTTTAAAAGGGAGAGAGGAGAAGAAGTAAAGGTTTTCTTGGGGAAGTTAGCCAATAAGAGAAAAGAAAGATATAGAATAATACTTAGTGGAAATAGTATGAGGTCTTCCTGCCCAAAACATGTCAAAAACTAAATTCATTATCATTCTTCCTCTCAAAATCACTTCTTCCAAACCCAGCATTCTAGAGTTTCCTTAGAAACTCATGCTGATCTCAGAAAAAAATGATTCCTCACTCACCCATTGGGGCATCCCAATCCCCAGGGTCTGAGTCACTTGTGGCTGAAACTTCATTTCACTTTGCTGATCTCATCTGAAATTCATAAGTATACTTTACTGAAGGATTGACTCCCCTCTCCCCTCCAAGCACTTACAGCTTTTTCTCTAGGGAAAAACTCTTCTTCCTCTCTTGTCTCTTTGGTCTTTCATAGGAGTTCAAATTGCTTCTTTTGTGCAGTGTTTCTGAAGTCCATCTGATTTCCTGTCTAGGAATATTAAGTCAAGAAAAAACTAAGGACCCATTGGCCCATTCATTATCAGGCTGCTTATGCAGTATTGATTGCCTGGGATGAAATTGATCTGATTCTTAGTTATAAAAATTCCATTACCTCTTGGCGATTGTTCTGGGGCAAGGGAAGGGGGCAGGATTAGGCCATTTGTATTCAGGATAGGAAACACAGCAAAGAGTCATCTGGACTTATGGGACCCCTTGGGGAGATCGCAGGATTGGGGAGGTTGCAGCTGGAACTGAGACAAAAAAAAAAAAAATCCAACCTTCTGCTGTATGTATGCCAAGATTTTAGGAGCAAATAGGGGAGAGAAAGAAGGGAGTGAATGCAAAAATCTGACTAGAAATAGGTCTGCTTGGAGCGGTCAGGTATTCTGGTTGTTGGTCAGGGCCAGTAGTCCTCAAAGTGTAGTCCAAAGAATTGTTGGGGTCTCTGAAACCCTTTCAGAGGGTCTGCAAATTCAAAATCATTTTTTATTTCTAATATAGTAAATAGCTATAAATATAACCCATGTGAACAAAAACTCTTTGAACAGATCCTCGATAGTTTTTTTTAACAACATGAAGATACTGAGAACAAAAGTTTGAGAACCACTGCTAGACTGTGTGGTAAAGAGTATTGCATTCGTAGTATAAGTGGCTTGAGTTTGATTTTTACAAACTCTGACACTTAGTATCGGTGTGGTCCCTGATAATTGATCTTTGAGCAATTTTCTTCCTCTGTAAAATGGGAATAGTGATGTCCAAAGTGGAGAAGCAGCTTCTGGGATGGTAGTGAAATGTTCCTTAGAGTCAGGAGGACCTGAGCTCAAGTCAACTTAACCATATGGATCTATTCAAGTCAGTGAGTCAAGGATTTCTTATAAGACTAAGTCAAAGAGAGGTTCTGATCTTCGAAGACAGAGGGGGTTTCTTTACTTGGAATATCTTATACCAATAAAATCACAGATTTTCTAGGAGAAAAGTTACCTGTAATACTTAACCTCACTGGTTGTTGTGTTGATTCAATGAGATAATATATATAAAGCTTTAAAGTATAGATGTAGAACCTTTAAATGCTATGCAAGTGATAAAAATAAATCGTTCTTGGTAAATGGCAAGGGACCTTTTTTTTTTTTTTTTTTTTTTTTTTTTTTTTTTTTTTTGCCTTTATATCTCTCCCAGCCTAGTACATTGAAGCTTCTAGTAAATAAGATATTTTGAATGGAAGAGTAGCAGGATATCTCTTGGTTAGACTCAGCAGAGCCTTGGCCCTGGAGTCAGGAGGACCCGAGTTCAAATTTGACTTCAGATATCAGCTGTATGACCGTGGGTGAATCCTGATTGTTTCAAAAAAAGAAAAACAAAAACATGCTTACCCACCATAGAATAAAAAAAGGGACAGAACATCAGATCACGAAGGGATATTAGAACAGGGAATGCCAAATCTGAAAGGAATCTTAGCACATAGATGAATATTCAGAACAAAAGAAATTTGGAATATTGAATGTTAGACCAAGAAGGGATTTTATTCCTTTTCAAAAATTGTATTTTATTTTTATTCAATCAGCAAAACTTCTGTCTCTTCAACTCTTTCATTTCCACCTCCCCAATCCTTACCCCTGTCTCACATATTTAAGAACTAAAGCAAAACAAATCCTGAAAGGGAATCATTATAAGGAATATTATAACTAGGAAAGACCTTTAAAGCTTGTCTAGCACAGCCCTGTTATTTTACTGAGGCTGGGTGGGGAAATAATTTGCCCAAAGAAATACAGTTCTGAAAATCTAGAACCCATATTCTTTCATTCTCCCCCCCCCCCCATATAGTATATATATCCTATGTTTTGTTGTTTTTATCACTCACTCTTGTGAGCCTGAATATGTGCAGGTAGATATTATATAATGCTTTTCTCCTCCACTATGTAAAGGATAGCTTCGATCTTGCTAAGAATATATCCTGTATGGAAATTTTATGATTTATCCCTTATGCTGGGGGTGGGGAATGCTGCTGGGGGCCTGCCTGACTGGCTGGCAGTGCTCCAATTTCCTTGTCTCCACTAGGATCCCCAGATGCATGGGGGCCTTAATGTGGCTGTTAATATATTAGCATTCTCCACTACTATTAAACCCTCCTCAAAGATGCTTCACAAGCCATGCTAATTCTATGTCAGCAACTATACAAGCATTAGGAGTATCTCCATTTCTCTAGGTATCTCCCTTACTGAACTTAAGAACCATCTTGTCTCCTTACTTTTCTTACCTGGCTTGAAATTGCTCCAATTAGATTGCTCCCTTCAGGTTAGAAACTAAAATTTTGTTGTTGCATTTTTTTCACTTTTTAGGACCCCATTTGGGGTTTTCTTGACAAAGATACTGGAGTGGTTTGCCATTTCCTTCAGTTCATTTTACAGATGAGGAAACTGAGGCAGTTAAAGTGATTTGCCCAGGGTCACACAGTTAATAAGTGTCTGAGATTTGAACTCATATCTTTGAAACTCTAAGGCTCAGCTGCTCTGTCCACTGCTTTAGCTGCCCGAGATATTGGAATAGGTGATTAATTCATGAGTGCTACTTGGGAGACCCAGCTGCTTCTTTCCCTCAGCTGGATTAATTGATTGAGTTCATTTCAATAACTGCCTGCTAAAATATAATTTTTTCCAAGAGTTTTTAGATTATTTTTGTAATCAAGTGCAGGGAGTACTAGCTTGCATATCTGTGCTGCTTTACAGTTGTAGAATGTTTTCTCCGCCATAACTTTCCTTGGCAAGTAGTACAAACATTATTTCTCCCATGTTATAAATAGGGAAAATGGGATTCAGAGCTGGAGGGATTTGTTTCAGAAGCTGAGAGTTTCAAGGGTGGAATGGGGGGAAGAACAAAGGTTCTTCTTTTAGGGAGTGTACATTGGAGAAGAGGTAAATTGGTAAGATAGATGTATTGCCTGTCACTACTGCTTCAGGGAGCCATCTGGAATTCTACATGTAATACTAAATAGCAGCTTATATTTATAATTATATTTTATGAATGCAATTTATAAATGTATTTAAATTGCTCTTTTTGCTACTCCCATTGCCACCATCCTAGTTCAAATCTCATCTCTCTTTTGTACCTTAAAAAAATTCATAAATGAATTTTATTTTTTTTAAAACATCATTTCTGGACATATCCTCTTGGAACTGAACCCTCTATGTAACAAAGGAAAATAATTACATAAAACCCACCTCAGAGAACGTGGGAAGCAATAAGTATTCTTGTAATCTTCTGTTTAGAGAGGAAGGTATAATTTCATGATCTGTTTTTTGGGATCCAGATTGGTTAGTACAGTTCAAGTTCTTCCTTTTTTCTTCCCTTTAAAGGAAGGCAGTCGTTGTATTGGTTGACCACCTCAATGGGCTGACTTCTTTTTGCATCAGTTCATATAGATTCTATTCATACAGATCTTCCCATGTTTCTTTGGATTCAAAAATATCGATGAGATCCTGAGTAATTGGGTGCCGTTAACAAAGAAGGACTGGAGTATTGATGGAATTGCTCCCTGAGGCAGTCAGAGAAGGGCACTGATGGGGATCAGTTTAACCTCATAGTCAGCCATGGAAGTCACTGTCTGGGGAGTCATGGTCAGCCCCCTCTTGCTATGTCTGGTCAGAAATCTGAGCTATGTCAAACCCCTAAGGTTAAATTTCCCTTTAAATCTGTCCATGCTATCTTTGCTGAACCCCTTTGGATTACAGCCCACCATGACACTCTGCCTCGTGGTGTCTTTTCCCCATTCATCCCCATTTTCTCATCCCCCCACTATGCCTTGGTATCTCTCCTCTCACCCCACCATGTCTCATGATATCTTTCTCTTTCTTATAGCTAACATGCTAAACTCTCCTCCAGACTTAGTCTGTCAGTTAAGGGCATCCTCTTTTCCATCATTAATTGTTAAAATTTCTTTCCTTGCTACCTATATGCTCTTCCAAATCTATTTCATATTTACCATTCCTGGTGTCTATTGTATCCCTTCATTTTGTCTGTAACCTCTTCTCCTAAATTAACCTGCCTTTTGCCAAAGAGAATGGCCATTGTGAATTCTTCATATAACTGAACCCTAGCATTTGGTGTTCAACCTCAAACACGTCATTTGGAAGTAGGAATTGCTCTCCTAAATCACATCATATATACATGTGTATATGTATACACACACACACACGTATATATATATATATATATATATATATATATATATATATTATATACATATATATGCAGTGTGTATATAATTTTTTCACTGTGCAGTAATAATCTAATTTTTTACTTTTTGATTTTACATATTTTACCATTACATTCACATCTTTCTGAATGTATTTCTCTCTATTTTACATAGAGAGCCTTCCCATGTAATAAAGATAAAAAAGAAAGAGAAAAAAATCAGCAAAACCAACCAATATATGGGCCAAGTCTGAAAATGTCTACAAAATTCCATACTTCAGTTCTCCTATCTTCAAGGACATGATAATATTTATGTCTCACAGTTTATTTAGTCATTTCCCAATTGTTGGCTTTCCATTTCCCTTCTAATTACTTGCTACTACAAAAAGTTGCCTAGCTTCTTATTTTCTCCTTTCATCCCTCTTTCATACAAGTGTTTGGTTAGCCTGTCTAACATATTAATGCTATGATTTTGTCATTCCTTAAAACTTTCAATGATTCCTAACTGCCTATCGGATCATATTCAAACTCTTTGACTATGGCATTTGAAGGCCTTCAGCAACGTAGCTGCCATGTGCTTGTGTAAACTTATTCCTCTATATTTATTCTATGTTCTAGCTGTAGTACTCTACATTTTTATTGGGCCCATTCTTGTCTCTGTGTCTTCATTAGTGCTGCTCCCTGGCTTTGAAATAGACTGTTCCTCGCTATCCAGACTCCCCTGACATTTCTGACATTTGAAGTCCCTCCTTTCTTTTCCTCAAGGTCTAACTCAGAAATCACTGCCAATGAAACCTTCCCAGACTTCCAGCTGGGGATGGTAGTTCTGGAACATGATCTCTCCCTTATTGGTTTAAATTCTCATCTTGTGAGCTGGAAGCTCAGGGTGTACGCAGAATTATTATCACCATAATCCTTCATAGTTACATGTTATAATTTTTTCTGATTATAAAGAGCCTTCTTAGTCAGTTAGGTGCTAAACTGGATAGAAAATGAGCCATGGAGTCAAGAATACTTGAATTCAAATTGTGCTTTAGACATTTGCCAGTTGTGTGACTCTGGGCAAATTACTTAGCTTCTATTTGTCTCAGTTTTCTCATGTGTAAAAACAGAGGGAATAATAGTAACTACCCCTTAGAGTTATTGTGAGGCTCAAATAAGATCATGCTGGTAAAGCACTTTGCAAACCCTAGTGGGATATATATCTGCTGTTATGGTTGTTATTGTTGTTATCTCTCTCCAATTATCCAATACCAAAGCTTGATGGACCTTGGAGATCTAGGCTAGTCCCTCATTTTACATCTGAGAAAACTGAGACTCTGAGAGCCTATTTGAACTCTTTAATGTTTCAGGACTAGTCAGTGATAAGAATGAACCCAATTCTGCTCTTTGCACTAAACCATCTTGTGTGAAGGAAGGAATATGATATTTCAGTTTTTCTTGGAAAAATCCCAGGTTTTATCTTTTGGGCATTGTCCTAAACATTGTAATTCTCAAACCTTCTAATGTCTTGGTAGATAAAAGGTCTGTGTGTGTGCGTGTTTCATGGCCAAAAAACATCATCCTCTGATATTTCTTAGAACATGTGTCTCTAATTATAGATTGTTCAATGTGCACAATATTATTTTTAACTGTAGCAACAATATAATGGGAAATGAAAAAAATATATATGTATGGGGGGGGAATCCTCTGCTGAACACTAATAGATCTTTTCAGTATATAGCTGGACTGGTCCTTGGATGATCAATCAATTGGTAAACATTTATTAAGTACTCACTATGTGCCAAACACTGTGCTAAGCTGAGGATATAAAAAGAGGCAAAAGACAGTCCTTGTGCTCAGAGAACTTACAATCTAATGTAATATTGTAGTATAATATTATATTGTATAATATTATACCTATATTTATACACATATATATGTGTATGTATATGTAATATATGTACCTATATTTATACACATATATATGTACTTATATTTATACACATATATATGTGTATGTATATGTAATATATGTACATGTATCTGTCTAGCTATATATAATTGGGAAATAATAAGCAGATATAATCCATTCCTGGGACCATATTTTCAGCTTTTCTAGTCAGGTAATACTATTTAACATTTATATATTGTTTTCAAGTTTGCAAAGCACTTTATATATATTATCTCATTTGAGTCTCTCAACCTTGTAAGTTCGGTGTTCCAGTAATTTTCACGTTTTGATGAAGAAACTGAGTCTCTGAGAGAGAATTAGGTGACAAAGGATAGAGTGCTGGACCTAGATTCAGAAAAGTCTGAGCTAAAATCTGACCCTAGACATTTATTAGCTGTGTGATCCTGGACAAGCTACTTAACCTCTGGCTGCCTCAATAAAATAGGAATAAATATAGCATCTCCTTATTAACATCAGCCCTATACAGTTGGTGAGAGAATAAATAAAATCATATTTGTAAAGTGCTTTGCAGCTCTTAAAGTGCTCTATAAATGCTAGCTATCATGATTATTAAGTGACTTGCCCTTTGTCACACAGCCAGTAAGTGTGAGATGTAGGAGTTGAATCCAGGTCTCTTTTTGATTCTGAGGACAGATAGACTTTTAGAATATTCAAGACTACAGACATTTCAAGTGTTTTTGGTAAGGTGTGTGAAGCATATTGTTTGTTTGAGATGCGTACTGATGGGGGAGATGTTCCTGCCTATGGGTCCCCCATGACTCTCTAGCCCGACTTTTTCACTTGGAGCTGGTAATACAAGGGGGTCCAGTTTGTGCAGATTCCATGGTTAACAACTGGTGTCAGATTAAGGCATTCAAAATAGATCATAGTGGAGGATCATATGAGTCTACTGTGAATCAGGCTTTGTGCTATTACAAAGATCCACAGAACAACCCTGTGAAGGATGTACTATTATTATCCCCATTTCACAGGTGAGGAAACTTAAGCAAACAAGTTAAGTGACTCTCCTGGGTTATAGCTAATAAGTATCTGAGCAGAATTTCAACACAGGCCTTCCTGACTCCAGATGCAGCACTATTTATTGTACTGCTATCTGCCTACTAGATGAAATAATAAATATAAAATGCTTTACAAATGCTAGCCATCATTATTGTTATTTAGAACTTTTACCAAGCCCATAATTGCCTTTTCTACCTCTCTCTCTTTTCCTCTGTGACTTCTCTCACAGGAGCAGGTCCACAGTTTGGCTCCAGGGCTAATCCTTCACTGATGTTTCCAAAGCAGAATTTTTAAGTTCAAAATTAAACTGGCCTTTCTCTTGGGATTTTCTTTCTTGAAAGAAGAAAAGGCTTGAGTTTGATGAATAATTGATCAATTCATTTGGGAACATTAATTCCTGGTTCAGATGAGATGCTTGGCACGACAAGGAGACAAAGAATCACATAATCTGAGCTGGAAGGAGCCTCAATGGTATAATCTCTATTCCATCCCTTCCTTGACATACTTTTTCTCTTTACAATAACCCAGATAATCATTCAGCTTCTGCTAGAAGGTAACTGGTGATGGAGACCTTGCTACTTTATGAGATGTTATTGGAGTATCCATTGTTAGGAAATTCTTCCTTGAGCTAAAATTAGGCTTTCCACCTTTCCCCACTTAACTTGTTTACTTAAGTTTCCTCACCTGTGAAATGGGGATAATAATAGTACATCCTTCACAGGGTGTTCTGTGGATCTTTGTAAAGTACTTAGCACAATGCCTGTGTTTGGGCCAAATAAGAATCTAACCCCTTAATGAATTTACTTATGAAAACACCAGTTTTGGTGTTAGAATAGTTGGGTTTGGCTGTTGGCTATATCATTAGTTAGTGATAAATGTGATTTTGGCAACATCACTTTCCATCTTTGAGCCTCAGTTTCCTCTTCTAAAAATGGGGTGATATTTACTTCATACAGTTTTTGTGAGAATCTGGTAAGATCATTTGGTGAAAGAACTATGTGAATATAAGCTATTATTGATAATGTGGATACTGGTGACAGTCTTTCAATTATTTGAAGACCACTCTCATAATTAGGGGTTATCTTTTTTTTAATTATAGCTTTTTATTTACAAGGTATATGTATGGGTAATTTTTCAGCATTGACAATTGCAAAACCTTTTGTTTCAATTTTTCCCTTCCTCCCTCTCCCCCCCCCCCCCCATGGCAGGTTGACCAATACATGTTAAATATATTAAAGTATAAGTTAAATACAATATAAGTATACATGTCCAAACAGTTATTTTGCTGCACAAGAAGAATAGAACTTTGAAATAGTTTACAATTAACCTGTGAAGGAAATAAAAAATGCAGGCAGACAAAAATAGAGGATTGGGAATTCTATGTAATGGTTCTTAGTCATCTCCCAGAGTTCTTTCGCTGGGTGTAGCTGGTTCAGTTCATTACTGCTCTATTGGAACTGATTTGGTTCATCTCATTGCTGGAGATGGTCACATCCATCAGAATTGATCATCATCAGTATTGTTGTTGAAGTATATAATGATCTCCTGGTCCTGTTCATTTCACTCAGCATCAGTTCGTTTAACTGTCTCCAGGCCTTTCTGAAATCATCCTGTTGGTTATTTCTTACAGAACAATAATATCCCATAACATTCATATGCCACAATTTATTCAGCCATTCTCCAACTGATGGGCATCCACTCAGTTTCCAGTTTCTGGCCACAACAAAAAGGGCTGCCACAAACATTCTTGCACATACAAGGGGCTATCATTTTTAAGAATTACCACAAGACAATTCAAATTCAAGATAAGAGTGATTGTTTTAAGTGGGAAACTTAAAAATATAGGAAAACTGAGAACCTCTAAGTCTACTGAGGAATGGGATGGTCAGAGAGAGGTTTCTGAAGGAGGAACTCTGTAGGATTTGGCAATAAGGAGAAGAGAGAGAAAACATTTCAGACTTTGTGACAAAATGAAAAAGAACAGTGACTAAAGAATCAAGAAACCTAGGTTTTGAATCCTAATTCTGACATGCTGTGACCCCATTGAATCTCAGTTGTTTTGTCTGAAAAATGGATATAATAATACTTGCCCCACGGGACTAGTGTGAGGAAAACATTTTGTAAACCATAAAACACTATAGAGGGGAAGTATTATTATTTTGTGGACATGACTATGGCCTATTAGGGGATAGTAAGATCCCAGTCTGACTGGAGCTAGTGAAATAAAAGTTGGGAAAGTAAATTGGAAAGTAGGTTGGGCCCTTGTCATAGGGAAGACTTGAATGCTAGGCTGTAATTGTGCAATAGATTATAGTTTTTAGGCTCCCTGCTGCTGAATTATTGGCTGTTTTAAAATATTAATTTTAATTAATAATTAATTTTAAATAATATATTAATTTTATTCATGAGTCTTATTTTTATATTGTAGTCAGTCCCAGATATATCCTGGTCTCCATTGAATAAGTGCACACTATCAGGACTGCTTTCTCAGTGTACCATTGTTTCCTACCCTTGATTTTTTTACCTTCTGATGAGGTTAATTCTGAGGAGGTGGAAAGATTCTGACTCTGTAATTAAGTATTGGATAAACACTTAACTTCTTTGAGACTCAGTTTCCTCATCTGTAAAGGGAAGGCATTGGATTCAATGTTTACCGAGGTCCCTTCTGTCTTCTAACTTATGATTGATTTAGTGCCTATTGTAGTTCAATCATTTTCAATCATGTCTGACTTTTTGTGACCCCATTTGGGGTTTTTCTTGGCAGAGACTGGAGTGGTTTTTCATTTCTTTCTCTGGTTTATTTTTACAGATGAGGAAACTGAGGCACATAGTTAAGTGACTTCCCCAGGATCACATAGCTACTAAGTGCCTGAGGCCAGATTTGAACTTAGGGCCGTGACTTCAGGTCACTTTACCACTTAGCCACTCTCTGGTGCACAGAGCCAAGGTAAAACTCAGCATAAAGTAAATTTGGCCGTCAGCACTATGGGCTTCTACTCTATTTCCAATTCTCTGATACTAAAAAAGAGATCTACTATATTGATAGTGAGTTCAAACCTAGCCTCTGACACTTTTATGTGTAAATACTGCTAATACTACTAGTAGTATTTGGCCAAGTATTTTTCACTTTCTGCTCTTGTCTGGGACTTCTGAGGGTGAGGGGAAGGAGTTCTTTGTCTGGGACTTCTTGGAGTAAGTCTTCCTTTCCTGTTTCTGGGCCTCTGCCAAGTTCTTTGATGTTCGCAGCCTATAGGTCCACAATAGCTGGGGTGTTCTCATGGAAATTCTGTCTGAGGATTTGGATGATAATGAGGAGCTCGAGGGCTCCTGTGGGGGTGGGCCAGCCCGGCCCCCTGCTTCTCTTTTCCTCAGAAGTTGGAACTAAGTGAATTTCTTGCCTGTTGGCAGCCAGGACCCTGACCCGGGGCAGTCAGTCCAGTTCTCCCTTCCCTGTCCTTTGTTGGAAAAGTCTCCAGCCTTCTGCCTCCAGCCGAGCCACTGGGTTGGCTGCAGCTGTTGTCCCACCGCCTCCTTTGTATCAATTAATTTAATGCTAATGTGCAGATTGTAAAGAAGCCTTGGAAAGAATTGATTGTGGGTCTGTACCTTGATCCACAGACCTTGCAGGGGTTCTGAGTGTAAGAGCCCGGTTTGTCCCTCTCTGATACCACTGGAGGACTAGTTATTAGGCCACGGCCGTCTCTGTAGAAGGACCAGCCCAGAATGGCGGAAATGATTGCTCCAGTCATTGTTCGCCTTTCTGAATCCGTGTAGCAATAGTCCTCCAGGTGTGTGGTTTGGCTCCTTATACCTTCTGTTGTGCAGAAACAAGGTAAATGACTTGCCTAAGATGACACAATTGGTCAGAGCCAGGGTGGACCTCCAGTCCCACTGTTCTTTCTGATACATACACCAAACTGCTTCTGGCAGTCGAGAGCTTGGATTTGAGTCCTGGCTTCACTATTTCCTAGCTGTTTGTTCCTTCTTCTTGTTTAGTCAACTCTTTGTGACCCCATTTGAGTTGTTTTTTTTTTTTTTTAAAATAATAATAATAATAGTTTTTTATTTTTAAAAATAACATTTTTTTTCAAAAAAAATTTCAAAGTACATGCAAAGGTAGTTTTCAACATTCACCCTTGCAAAATCTTGTGTTCCAAATTTTTCTCCTTCCTTTTCCCTTCTCCTGGACAGCAAGTAATCCAAAATAGGTTAAACATGTATAATTCTTCTAAACATATTTCCACATTTATCATGCTGTGCAAGAAAAATCAGTTCAAAAAGGAAAAAATGAGAAAGAAAACAAAATTCAAGCAAACAACAACAAAGGTGGAATTACTATGTTGTAATCCACACTCAGTTCCCATAGTCCTCTCTCTGGGTGCAGATGGCTGTCTCCATCACAAGAACATTGGAACTAGTGTGAATTATTGAATAGACCTCCCCTCTCCCCCCATCAGAATTGATCATCACATAATCTTGTTGCTGTGTACAGTGCTCTCTTGGTTCTACTCACTTCAATTAGCATCAGTTCATATAAGTCTCTCTAGGCCTTTTAGAAATCATCTTGCTTGTAATGCCGGAGAAACTGAGGCAAGATAGAGATTAGAGAGTATTTATTAATTTATTTAAAGAAAGAGATTTACTGGGACCAAATGGATCCATGATTTGGTCCCAGATTATCATCTCCAAGAATCCAGCTAACAATGTGAGTTCTCAATGACCTATATACACATGGCTTAAACTCAGGGGGTAGACTGAGGCAGGGGGAGAGTCAGGGTGCTGAGAGCGGAACGGGACTCTGACAGGGTGGGGTGAGCCACTGGAGATGGGGAGAGGCATTTTGATAAGACGGTATCTGATATTTGGATAGCTTGGGATGGGGAGAGGCATTCTGATATTCTAAAACATAAGCTCTTTTATCCTTATCAAATATTCTGATAAAGAGGGAGGGGTGGTTTTGCAGGATTGAGCAGACAATTATAAACTGAAGCAAAACAATTAGGGAAATCAAGGCAGGACTAGGTCAGGACAATGACTCAGGACAATGAGTCAGGACAAAGAGAACTGTGGCATAACATTCTGCTGATCATTTCTTATATATAGAACAATAATATTCCATCACATTCCTATACCATAACTTATTCAGCCATTTCCCAACTGATGGGCATCCACTTAGTTTCCAGTTTCTTGCCACTACTAAAAGGGCTGCTTTTACACATGGGACATTTTACACATGTGGGTCCTTTTCCCTTTTTTATGATCTCTTTGGGATGCAGACCATTTGAGGTTTTCTTGGCAAAGATACTGGAATGGTTTGTTATTTCCTTCTCTGACTCATTTTGCAGATGAGAAAACTAAGGTAAAACCATTAAGTAACTTGCCCAGAGTCATACACCTAGTAAAAGTGTCTGAGGCTCATGAAGATGAGTCTTTCTGACTAATCCCAGCCAAAACAATTCATCTCTCTGATCCTCTTTTTTCAAAATCTAAAAAATGGAAATTACAATTCTTAGGTGATCTCCATCCTAGGGCTGTTTTGAAAGGAAGTTCTTTGTAAACTGTAAATTGCTATATGGAAACCAAGCTATTTTTATTATTAGCTTTGCCCACAATCCTTATGAGGCACTGGTATGATCCTCCCCCTCCTCAGCTAAAAAACCTTTGTTTGAATAGCTCCTCCTTGCCTATGGAATCAAGTGCACATATTTAGTCTTATGGGAGATAGGCTGGGAACTTTGCAAAAGGTCCTTGCATGAGATTGCCTGGATAAGCATTACTATTCCTATTTGAAGGAGGAGGATGTTAAGGCCTTCCAAGAAGTAGCTTTTTGTCCAAGGTCACCTAAGAATTACTGGCAGGTCTCTTCTATACTCAGTGCAATCAACATACTTTTTCAAGTCGTGAAAGAACCATCAAAAGGAGAAAATTAATTGTTTTCAGTTTAGGAAACTTGCTAGTCAAACATGTACTATAAAGTAGGAAAAAAAAAAAAAAACACCTCCAAATTGTTTAATCTTAAAATTCTGAGAAAAAAGGCCTGACTAGCTTATTTCTTTGGAATAAGCACTGGACTGGGGGAAGCCTGCTTTCTGTTACACACTTGTGGTGTGACCCTGGGCAATCAGTTGCTGTCTCTGTGAGTCTCATTTTCCTTATCTGGAAAACTTGGGTTCTTACCCTTTTTTATGTCTTAGAGCTGTCCTCAGAAAATGGATTATTACATTCATAATTTTTTGGAGGGGAAGGCAAACAAGACTAAGTCACTTGTCCAGAGTCACCCAACTAGTACCTGTTGGAGGCTTGTTTTGAATGCAGGTCCTCCTGCCTCCAGAGTTGGTTGCCCTACCCACCCCTATTGATGTGTTTGATATTCAAGCAATTGACACCAAATATTGGGGTCACATGATCATATGAAGAATTCACTGTGGCCATTATCTTTGACAAAATTTAGGTTTATTTAAGAGAAGAGGTTACAGACAAAATGAAGAGATACAAAATACAAAAAGAGATTACAAAATAGATTTGAGAGAGCATATAACAATGGAAAAGGACAAGTTTCTTAGTAGAACTCACAATTAACCAGAAGAAAGAGAATATACCATGAGGTAGGAATATGCCATTAACCGCGGCTAAAGCCATAAAGGAGTTTAGTACCCTAAAATTTAATTAGCTTTAAGAAAGAGAAAAACATCTTGAGGTATGGTGGAGGATGAGAGAAATGGCACCATGAGGCAGAACACCGTGGCAGGCTAACTTGTAAGGATTCAACAAAGATGTGTGAGCCACAGACAGATTTGTAGGGGAAATTTAACCCCAGGGGTTTGATATAATTTGGCTTTCTGACTGGATACTGGAAGGTGGGGCAGAGGGTGAGATTATAAGTTGAGCTGATCCCCATCAGTGCCCTTCCCTGCTTGCCTCAGGAACTAATATTATCAATATTTCAGGGTTTCTCTGCCAACCCCACCTAGTTACCCAGGACCTCATCACTACTACATTTATAATTGAAAGAAAGGGCAACTTGGTAGTGTAGTGAATAGAACACAGGACTGGAATCAGGAAGACTCATCTTCAGAAGTTCAAATCCAGACTCAGACACTTCCTAGCTATATGATCCTGGAGAAGTTCCTTAACCCTATTCTGCCATCTGTAAAATCTTGGATTATTTAATAGTTCCCTAGCAAGTGTTTTGTCACTGCTTTCTTTTCTCCTTCACTTTCTTCTAGAATAATCTTTCTTATGCATTGCTCCTCCTGTGTAAAATTCAAATTCAATGGATATTTAATCTGAGTGCCTAGTAAAAATGAAAAGACATTGTATTCATTATTGGAGATACAAAGTCAAAAAAAGTACTTTTGCATTTCTTCCACTAAAGGAACATATAATTTCTACCTAAAGATAAATTTAATATAGAGAGTTATAGAGACAAAGAAGAGATCTAGATAAAGCTATATAGAAAAAATTGATAATGACGATAACTAGTATTTCTATAGCATTTTAAAGTTTGCAAAGTACTTAGAAATATCGTATTATAGTGTCATAACAACCAGGGGAGAGACACGCTAATAGCCCCTTTTTGCAAATGTAGAAACTGAGGCAAATACAGTTAAGTAACTTGAATTTAGATCTTCCTGACTCCAGTCCTGGTGCTTCATGGGCTTTGATACTTACCTGCCTAGTAACTGCCTAGAGAATGAGTGGAAAGTAAATTTCAGGCTTGGAGGATGGGGAACAGCCTGTGTGAATGAGTGCAAAGTGATGGTAAGCAGCATGTTGAATTTGGGATTCAGTTCCTAATCTGTTGTGACTGAAGCAAAGACTGAATAGACGTAGTCATAGAAGAGACTGGAAAGATAGACTGGAGCCCAGTTGTGGACAACTTTAAATACCAGGATGGAGTGTTCATTGTATCTTATTTTAGAAGCAATAGAAAACCAATTAAAGTTTTTTAAATGATCTGTGTCTCAGGAAGATGATTTTTGACACCTGGGTGAACCATCAGCCCCTTACTAATTAGGAGCCTATTACTTGAAAAAATATTATGGAGGCAAAAATCAGTCAACAAGTTAGGTTTGGAGACTGAAGGAGAGGGAAGGCTCAAAAGTGATTCTGGAATTTTGACTTTGGGTGACTAGGAGAATAGTGGTATCACCAGAAGAAATAGGGAATTGGGAGGAGGAACAAATTTAAGGGAAGAAGGTGAAATCAGTTTTAAACATTTGTTGAGTTTGAGGTTCTTAAAAATCTTAAGTGGTTCTCCTTTAACGCTGTAAAAAGGACAGATTCATCCTTTTCATTCAAGGCCTTCCACAATCTGGTTCAATCCTTCTCGAGAAGACCCTGCATCTAGTTTCCCTCCTCCATCAAAATAAATGATTCCATGCATTTTACTTCTCTGATCTGAAATCATACATTTAAAGCTGAAAGGTATCTTGGAGGTCATTTCACATAGCATTTTGTATTTCTCTTTGACACTTATTCTGATTTTTGTATTCTGATTATATATTTTTGTCCTTTTTTACTGCTGTGGCTACCACTAATTATGAGTCTAGTATGTATAGGAAGGAGATAAGAACAGGAGTCAAACTTGAGATTTCATTGGTGTAGGGAACTCCGGGTGGGGAGACTCCTTCTAGCAATTCAATTTCTCTGTAATTTATAGTCCTAGAGAATTGCCTAGAACACTCAGGTTAAGCCAGGATATGTCAGAGGGGGAACTTCATTATAGGCTTCCTGGTTTCAAGGTTGGCTCTCTGTCCACTACATCACGCTGACTCTCTAAAGCCAGATCCTTTGCAAGCTTTAAAATGTTACCTAAATGTATTAATATTTTTGTCTGGGCTTGTAATGATGTGATTTCATTTACGCAGGAAATTCCCAGGTGGGCAACTCTATTTACTAAAGCAGATGGGCATCTGACCTGTAATTTATGGTCTTAGAAAGCTTCCTGGGCCACTCAGAGGTAAAGGAATTTGTCCAGGATCATAGCCCATTAGAGGAAAGACTTGAAAACATATATTCTTATCTCCAAGCTTGAATCTCTAACTTCTGTGCCATTTTGACTCTTCATTGTTATCAGTAGTAACACATACACATAATATATTTATGTATTATATATATATATATATATATGTATGTATGTACACACACACATGCAGTTTAACACATGCAGTTTAAATGCTTTCTCTAAAACAACTCCACAGAGGTAAATAATTCTAATATTATCCCTCTTTTACAGATAAAGAAACTGAGGCCCTGAGAGTTTAAAAAACTTCTCTGAGATCACAAAGGTAGTGAGTGTATGGGACAGGATTTGAATCCAGGGCTCTTGATTCCAAACCCTCTTGCCTCATTGTCTTTTAGCTTATAAATTCCTCGTGGAAGTTTCTAAAGTGATAAACTGCATCCCATGAGGGCAGGAACTTTGATCTTACCTTTGCATTATCCCCGAGTATTGAGCCCCCAGGAAGCTATATATCTTTTCATATTGAAAATCACTCTTAAGGAAAATGCCACCAGATATTCTTGCATTTTGGTTGTTTTAGAATTTGGTTTAAATAAGTTTATTGTTAGAAGTCATCTCTTCTGGAGAGGAAGACAATTTTTAGCTCTGTAGAGATTTCTATTTGGTGTTTTGTAAGAAAAGTGAAATTTTAGGATCTTAGAAATGTTAGTGCTAGGAGAGGTTTGTAAGGTGGTCTTTAAAGAGGTTTTTTAAGATCTTGTAAGTCTATAACTTACTCAGTTTATATTTTTTAAAAAGTTAAATTAAAATTTAAGAATTAACAAAAAAATTTATTTCCTCTCCTTCAAAAAGAAGAAAAAGAAAAAGAAATCATCATTACAAATATGCATAGTCAAGCAAAACAAATTCCTCATTTCCCATGTCCAAAAATGCAAGTTTCATTTTATATCGTGAATCCATCACCTCTTTGTCAGATGTAAGGGAGCAGCATGTTTTACTTGTTCTCTGGATGTGTGGTTGGTCATTGTCTTAATCTGTTTTTAAGCCTTTCAAAATTTTTGTTCTTAACAAAATTGTTGTTATATAAAATTTTTTTTTCTGGTTCTGCTCTCTCTTCATTTTGCATCAGTTCATATAAATTATCTCAGATTTCTCAGAAATCACTCTCCTCATCATTTCTTATAGCACAGCAGCATTCCATCACATTCTTATGCTATAACTTGTATGGCCATTCTCCATTCCATGGATGTCACCTCACTGTCTTTGCTGTCACAAAAAGAGCTCCTGTAAATATTTTTGCCCTTTTGGTTCCCTTTCATCTTTCTTTGATGTTTTTGGAGGTGTCGGCCTAGGAGTGATTGCTGAGTGAAAGGATGTATACAATTGGGTTACTTTTAAAAAAATTATCGCTTTTTATTGACATGCATGACATGCATGGGTAATTTTTCAACATTGTCCCTTTCAATCACTTCTATTCCAACTTTTCCCTTCCTTCTCTCCACTCCCTCCCCTAGATGGCAGGCAGTCTCATACATGTTAAACATGTTAAAGTATATCTTAAATACAATATATGTGTACATATTTATACAGTTCTTTTGTTGCACAAGAAAAATCGGGTTCAGAAGGTAAAAATAACCTGGGAGGAAAAATAAAAATGTAAGTAATCCACATTCACTTTTGGGTCACTTTTCAACCCACTCATTTTAGAAAGAATGACCTTGAGACTAAGGCTTCAGGTGGTTCAGTGGCCTGCCTAGAGTCCCGTAGTCGTACTTTAATCTATTCACACACAAATCGCACTGAGTGAAGTTTTTGAAGCATTCAGCCATTTAATGTTAAATGGGTTTCAAGCAGAGAAAGCCCTTTGTGTAGGATTATTAATTGTTGCTAATTCTAAGTAAACTATTGAACAAATATGGTTACTGTGGGAAAAGACAGATGAATTGCTTTCTTATTAAGACCACAAAACATGGTTTTCAACATGGTGGGATGCTTAGCCATATTGATTGATTGTATTTGTTATTTTGAAGCAGAAACACTTTGAGATGATGTGCTGCAGAGGGAAGACCTTAGAACCTGGATTTGAGTACTTGCTCTATAGTTGTGTCATTTGACCCTCAGTTTTATTATCTGTAAAATGGAGATAACCCTTTCACTACTTATCTCATAAGCTTCAATGAAAGAATGTATGTGAATGTACTTTTTAATGATAAGAGCTAGTTGATGATTATTCTGTAAGCTCCATGTGGGTAGGGTCACTGTCTTATTTAAACATATTTGCATTTTGCTTTTTTGTTAGGTAATTATGTGCTGTAATGGATAAAATGCCAGGCCTGGAGTTGGGAAAACCTCAGTTCAAGTCCAGCCTCAGATACTTCCTAGCTGTGTGTCTTTAGGCTAATCATTTAACCCTGTTTGCCTCAGTTTCCTCATCTGTAACATGAGCTGGAGAAGGAAATGACAAGTCACTATTGAATCTCTGCAAGAAAACCCCAAATGGGGTCACAGAGATTTGAATAGGACTGAACAAATAGCACAATATATTTATGTAGCACTTCAGAGTTTGCTAAACCCTCTTTTCTCCTTTAATATCATTTTAATTTAGTTTAATTGAACTGATTTAATCTTTTAGTTTAATCCTAACAGCAGCCTCCCTCTGAGGGAGGCAGACAGGTGCCAATCCCCATTTCTCCCCCTTTTATAGATGGGCAGATGAAGACCTGACACAAGGTACTGGCTTATAGGGAGGCCAAGTGAACCAGAGAGAGGGTTTAAGGGTAGGATATGGAGGTTTCCATAAAAGGGCAGAAAGAGAGAGTTAGGCAGGAGTACAAGGCCAAGGCAGCTTTAAGTGAGCCTTCAGGGCTCCCAAGTGCCCATGGGCTCCAGGTTTGGGGAATAATTAAGGGAATTATCTCTTAGAGTACCTCCTCCTGTCAGAGCCAATGTTTTAAGGACATGTCTAGAGTCATGCAGAGAATGAGTGACAAGGCATATACAAGAACCCAGGTCTTCTGAGTCTCAGAATTAAGTCCTTTCCCCTTCACTTAGTGAAGTTTCCTTAATTTCTCCAGTGAAGAGAAAACAAATGTCATGAAAGGAACTGACAGCAGCATCATTCTACACTTATGGCCTTAAAACGTCTGTGAGTGAAACTTCTCAATCATTTTTTTCCTGATTATGTTACTTCTCTGATTTACAATCAGTTTTCTGATCTGAAAAATAGGGACAATAATTCTTGGGCTACCAATTCCAAAGAGTTGCTGGGAGGAGTATTTATTTCACTAATCAATACTAATTCTATTAATATATCCTATAATCTAATACTATTCACTAATATATGCTCTTGTATATCTCCTTTACAGATAGAGATCTGAAAGCTCCCACATTTCCATCAGGAGATAATCCTCACATAGGGCTGTAGCCCTCAGTGGTCAAGTCTTTGATGAGAAGTCTATCCACAGTTAGCTGGGTTGTTCATCCAATAACAATGAAGTTTGTCACTGGGTCCAAACTCAAAACCTTTCCCTCTCTGACAAGCTCTGAGGAGGCTGCAGTCTTTGAAATATGTATGTGATATTTTAGCTTAGTAAGTGATAGGGATACAAAAGGCAAACTCCCCCACTCCACCTCCAATTCCTTCTCTCAAGAAGCTCACAGTCTAATGGAGGAGATAAAGTTCTCAAAGAAAATTTAGGAGAGAGGAAAACATCTCCTTTCAATTTCAGGGATCAGGGAAGACTTCTTGAAGGAAGCATTTGAGTTGGACTTTGGAGGAAGAGAAAGATTGGCAAAGGTGTAGAGAAAGGACATTTTAGGCATTAGCAAGTTTTAGGCAGTAGCAAGGCTGGGGCCGCCATTAGTCTCTTTAGTTCAAAGAACAGTTGAAAGTCCAGTTTGTCTGGAATGCAGAGTAACTGGAGTGGGTTAATACAAAACCAATTTGGAAAGGTAAATTGGAGACAGATTGTGATGGATCATGAATGCCAGGCTAAGGAGTTTGTGAAGCCTTTCAGTTAAGGATTTGCTATGTAAATATAAGTAAAGAATTATTGGGATATAGTGGGATAAGATAGAATTAGAATATATTAGAATCACTGGAAAATTTGTTGGAGAGGTAGCTCTTCCTAATTAATGGCAATATATTGCTGCCGATTTCTCTCCTAGATTCCCTTTTCCCTTTTTCTTTGCTGCAATCCCCAAGGAATAATTTTCAAGGCATAGGATGTCTGTTCTTTGATATAACAATATTTCATATTTAGGCAGTAAATTAAGTTTCTCAAAGCATTTCAAGCTGGAAATTCTTCTCTTCTTCTCTCTAGTCTCTTACAAAAATTGTTCTGTCAGTCTACAAATTACACAGCTGTTAGTTATCCACAGGAATGGTTGACCAGGAGGATGCTTTACTTGCTGCTATCTACCAGCATTCTTTTGGGTAAGAGTACATATCTGGGGTTCCTGAACCCTTTAGATTTCTGTGAACTTGAATGAGACGCTTTATGTTTTTATTTTCAATCACTCCTAATTGAAATTTGGTATTCCCTTCAATTATTTAAAAACCTGATTTTGAAAAGGAGCCCCATAGAGTTCTCTGAAGTGCCAGTGACTGTCTATAACACAGCAATGGTTATGCACCCTTGCATTAGGGATACCTTTTATAAGATAGAAGCATAGTGTTTCAAAGCTGTAAGAGACTTCAGAAGTCAGCTAGTTCAGCCTGTCCCTGAAGGATGATTCTCCAGCTGTTGCTTGAATACCTTCAGTGATAGGGACTCTTTCTTCCAAAGTAGGCCATCTCATTGTTATGCATCTCTGATAGAAAGCTTTTTCTGTCCTCTTGAACTGAAACTCTTACCTTCTATTAGCTCATTCCCATTTGTGATAGTTCTGTCCTCTGGGGCCAAGCAGGAAAAAGATTTTTTTTCTTCCTCTCCTATATGACTGCTATATAAATACTTGTGGCCTTTTATCATGTTAGGTTATTTAACCTGTTATAATTGACCTCCAAGTGCTTCCTAGGTGTTTAAGTCCTGGAGATATCAAGAAAGGCAAAAACAAGTCTGCGTTTGTGAGACTTGCATTCTAACTGGGGAGACAGCATGTAAACAACCAACGAGCATACAAAGAGATAGAGTAATTAGAAGGTGATCTCTGAAAGCATCAGTTCTTCTTCACCCTAAACATCCCCAACCTTTGGCTGGTCACAAAATGACATGGTTTCAGGTTCCCCTCATTTCCCTAAGACATCAGTAAATGATATTTGACCTTGGCTGAGACCAGCAGAACTAGCACTCCCTTTTTTGTTTTGATGTTACATCCCTCTTAATACAGCTTATTTAGAGTTGCATTCATTTTGATACATGTCATACTTTTAAGCCCATCTTCCCAGTAGAATATAAACTCCTTGAGGGCAGAGACTATGACTCAGGCAGGACTCAGCAGTCCTGAGCATAAACTTTTGTATATGATAGATGCTTCATAAATGTTTGTATGCTTGAACTTGGCTGCTACATCCAACTTCTGAATCACTTGGAGTTTGCAGCCCAGCAAAGTCCTAGATTTCTTTCATACGCAGTCTTATCTGCTCTCTGGCACTATTTGTGCCCAGCCTATGGTAGAGCCTTCCGAGCTTCTCTTGGTCTGATAAGTCACAGTTGGACATACTGTACCTGGATCCCAACAAAGTGATGCCATTTTGTTCTTTTTTGAAAAGGAAGGGCAACTAATCTACCCACATCTTCCCCAAATTGTACTTGGACATTTGATTTTTTTAAAAATCTAAGCATAAGACTTTACATTTGTCATTTCTCTCATTTTGGACATAAATGTTGTTGAACTCTTTCAGTCACATCTGATTCTTTGTGACCCCAGTTTTTGGTTTTCTTGGCAAAGATACTGCAATCGCCATTTCTTTCACCAGATTACCTTACACATGAGGAAATCGAGCAAACAAGTGTCTTTGGCTGAATTTAATAAACTGACTCCAGGCCAGACACCTGGCACACTGTGTCACCCAACTGCCCCATGATCCTCCATAGCAAATAATGAAACCTATCCAAGTTGATAGCAAACAGAAATCAGAAGAAGTATACACAGGAGAATCTATGAGAGATCATACAGAGTACGAGACGTCTTCATTAAGAGTGAGCCCAACCAAGAGAGAGCAAGAGAACCCTAGATGTCACTCAAAGGGGAAAATCTCTAGTGCAGTAAATTGGAAATAGAAACATGTGGAGATTAAATCCCTTCAGAGAGTTCTCAAACTTTAGGCTAGGTTTCTTTACCTGGGGTCCCTGGATCCCCAAGAGCTGTACAACTTGGGGGAAAATTACATCTTTATTTTTAATACTCTCAAATTGAAGTATAGCATTTTCTTCAATGATTTAAAAACATTATTCAGAAAAGAGTTCTTTAGGCTTCACTAGAATGCTAAATAAGTGTATGACATACAAAGGCTTACATTCTATCACCTTCCACCCCCAAGAGAAGGTAGAGGCAGCTAGATGACCCAGTGGGCAGAACACTGGGCATAGAGTTGAGAAGATTTGAGTTCAAATCTGGACTCGACACTTACTAGCTGTGTGACCCTGAAAAAATAACTTTTGTCTGCTTCAGTTTCCTTATCTGTAAAATAGGGACAATAATAGCACTTATCTCTCAGGGTTGTTATGAGGATATAATATGATCATATTTGTAAAATACTTTGTGAACTTTAAATTATGCAAATGCGTCAGATACTTTGTGGCTGTGAGACCCTGGGCAAGTCACTTCACCCTGTCTGTTTCAGTTTCCTTATCTGTAAAATGAGCTGAAGTAGAAAATTGCAAACCACTCCAGTGTCTCTGACCAAAAAAAATCCCAAATAGGGTCACGAAGAGTCAGACACAACTGAAAAAAATTATCATCTAAGCACAAATTTAGAGCAAAGCTATTTGGTCAAATTCTGTCATTTTATGAATGAGGAAACTAAGGGTTAGAGAAGTCTATGATTTAAAATTGGATCTAATCCAATCCTCACATTTTGCAGATGAAAAAACTGAGGTGCAGGGTATTTGTGACTTTGCCCAGCTCATGCAGATATTAAAATGGCAATGCCAGGTTTTGAACCTGCATTCTCTGAACCAGCCCTCTTTCCACAGTAACAATCACTTGCCCAAGGTCACTGTATTTCCATACTGGAAGATGGCCCTGAATAATTGGTGGGGCTAATGACTCCATTGGAGCTGGAGAGGAATCATGTAATCTCGGATCTTTTAACTGGCTCATTTTCAGCTGTTTGGCAGATGGACCAACACCTACCTTTGGGCATGTTCTGTTCTAAACCCATCACTAAGAGCTGCCGGTGTCTTTCTCACTACCAGCAAGGTGGGGGAGCTCTGCTCAGACCTGAAACATTCTTTCTGCTTTCAGAGACAGTCAGTCACTCGCCCCCAAGGCTGGTTTATTTTTATCTGGCGTCTGTGACCTATTTATTTTTTCCACAGCAGAGGAGCCCAGTGCTGGGAACACAGGGCCATCAGTTTCAGTCTCATCCCAGCCACATGAACGAGTTGGGTAACTCTGTACTGGTGAGATCATGAAGTGTACAAGTGGTCATTTGGGATGGGTCAAAGAGGTGAGAATAACTCTACCTCTACACCTGGCCCCAAACACCTTCTTTCCCCTTTTATTATCTTCAACTTCTTGCCATCTTATTATATTTTATTTATATGTTAGTATATAATAAATATACATTATATAATTTAATTATATTTTACAAGTTGTTTTTCCTTTTTCTCCTTTTGTTTTAATCATACCTGACTCTCTGTGACCCCCTCGGGGTTTTCTTGGAAAATATACTGGAGTGGTTTGCCATTTCTTCTTCGGTTCATTTTATAAATGAGGAAATGAGGCAAAGTGTACTTGACCAGAATCTCACAGCTAGTTATGTATCTGAGAACAGATTTGAATTCTGGAAGATGAGTCTTCTTGGTTCCAAGTCCAGAGCTCTATCCATTGTACTATATAATGCTTAATTGTTTACAAAGCAGTTTTACAGTATTATGGAAGAAAGCATGGGGAACTGGAAATAAAGCTGGATTTCAAGTTGTAAGACCTGGGTTTCAGTTTTAGCATTTTCATTTATTAATCAGGACATTTTAATTAATATTTATTAAATTATTATTATGTATATTATATTGGCAATTAATTAGTATGTCACATAACTGTTCCATATATCAGTTTCCTCATCAGTAAAAAGAATAGGTTCTACTAAATGACTTCTGATGTCCCTTCCAGGTCTAAATCTATGCTTTTATGATCACATTTAATGAAATCGTTGAGAAAAGTGAGGAAATTGTTTTTCAAACTGTCAAGGCAGAAATTTAAACCTGAGTGACTAATGCAGGCAACAATTCTGCTAGCTCAGGACTCAGGACTTCATGTATCTCAGAACCTTTCTATCACCTGCCAACTCTCAAATGGTATGATTCAGTCTCACTCTCTCCCTATAATACCATTGTGAAGGGAGGCAGAGCAGAGATGATTGTCCCCATTTTACAGAGGAGGGGACTGAGGCCCAGCATAGGGAAGTGGCTTGCTTGGAGGTCACACAGGGGCAGAGTTGGGGCTAGACCTGAGGAATTCTGTGACTTCCAGATCAAGGCTCTATTTATTGTGTCTTCCCCTTATTGTCACTGGCTTGTTTTCAGTTATGGCCAACTTTCTGTGACCCCATTTAGGGCTTTCTTGGCAAAGATACCGGAGTGGTTTGCCATTTGCTGTTCCATCTCATTTTATAGATGCGGAAACTGAGACCTAAGTGACTTGTTTGGAGTCACCCAGCTATGAAGTGTTTGAGGCTGATTTGAATTCTGGTCCTCTTCCAGGTCTGGTGCTCTACCTACTGCACCAATCAGTTGTCTGCCCCTTTCGCCCTCATAATTACCTTTCCTTCTCCCCTTTCTCCCCTCCTCTTTCTTGGTTTCTTAGCCTGAATTGACTTTGTCAGGGAGCCTTTGAAAGGGTCCTTTGTCAATAGGGCAGGAAAGTCCAGTGGGGATAGGTATTCTGTAGCCACTTGGTTTTTCTTTTGTGGATTTCTAGGACATTTTCTTTGGAGTAGCCCTTGAATCCCATTGGGCCGGGTGAGGACTCCATAGAATTATACAGGCATCTGCAAACAGGAGCTTCTGGAGAACTTTGTTAGAGGAAATTCTTCCATTTGGCCTCTGCTTGGGAAATACTCCATGTGTTCTTCCATTTTGTGAAAAGGTTTATTTAGTCTATTTGGGACTGTTTTTAGGGGATAGAAGGGAATGGGGGCTTAGTCACTATTCTTGCTCAGACTTCCTGCTGGAAGATGAGTTGAAAGTTTTTATTAATGGTCTGGATAAAGGCATGGATGGCCTGCTTAACTCATCTGCTCCTATTCTCTCTATTCATGTGACTATTGTACTATTCAAGACCTCGTCACTTTTCACCCAGATTATTACAGTCGCCTCCTAATGGGTCTCCTTGCCTCCTCACTTTCCTTTTCAGTGTGTCCTCAGAACAGCTTCCAAAATAGCATTCCTAATGCACACACCCAGCCCTGTTACTCCCTGCCCCAAATCTTGAGTGGGTCCCTTATTACCTCTGCTAACCCTGGTGTTTAGAGCTCTCTATCAGTTGACCCATTCATCGGCTTTTCCAGCCTTATTTCATACTATTCCAGTCTAGCTGGATGACGAGTTTCCCCCAGAACTTAATGCCCCATCTCCCATGTTTGTGAATTCACACAGGCTATTTCCTCAGCTGAAACATGTCCCTCCTCATTTTCCTTTCTCAGAAGCTTAAGGCTGAACTTAGGAATCATCTCTTCCATGAAGACTTTCCTGACAAGATCCTTCCTTCTCCCTATTTAGTGTTTTTTTCCTCCTTGATTTTTCTTGTACTATATTTATTCATATAGATGGCAAAGTGGATAGATAAACTTGGAGTGGAAAGACCCAAGTTCGAATTCTTCCTCAGGCAGTTACTAGATCTGTGACTCTGGGCAAGTTATTTTACTTCTGAGTGCCTCAATTTCTTCAACTGTAAAATGGGGACAGTTGATTATTTTGAGGATCAAGTAAGATGAGATGTGTAAACGTGTTTAGCACAGTGCCTGATAAGTAGTAGATGCTTAATAAATATTTATTTTCTTCCTTTTTTCTTTTTAATTATTCTTATTCATAGTATACTGTATCTCACTAAAATGTAATTTACTTGAGGATAAACATGCTTTACATTTTGGTCTGTTTCTCAGGCACATAATCCACTGCTTGACACATAGTGGACATTTAATAAATGTTTTTTAGTTCACTGGAACTAATAGACTTGGAGATAATAGTGTAATAGGAAGAATAGATACACTAGATAGCAGTCAGGGAGATCTCAGCAAATTAGAAAGTTTGATTAAATTCTTATATTAAAGATGAGGAAACTGAGGCCTAAAGAAGTTGTGACATACCCATTGTCATACTCATGGCAAAATTTTACTCAAACTCAGAGTCTTATGGTTCCAAATTTAATACCTTCTGTTTAATTTCCTCTCAATCCCTTCTTTTTTGGGAATATACAGTTTCCTTAGATATATTTATATTTTGCTTTTCCATGTGCACTTTTTATTAAATTACTTCATTCTGTGAAAAAAAGAAAGTTTGGTTGAAACTAATTAGTTGAAATCAAATAGGGAAAAATGTAAAGTCTTAGACTTGGGTTCAAAAAATCAGTTTCGTAAATAGCAGATGAAGAAAGTGTGGTTAGAGTAGTTTGTCTGAAAAGGTATCCTGTAGGCTACGTGTAAGTCTCTAGGTTATTATGACAGCTGAGAAAGCTGATGTGACCTTACTTATGGTGCATGAGGTCCAGGAAGAAGAAGGGCTCATTCTACTGTCCTCTGTCCTGGCCAGAACATATCTGGAGAGCAGCTTTCAGTGCCAGGTACCACATTTTAGAGATGCTAGTTCTAAGTTGAAGAGGAGACGTAGTGAACAGAAACTTGAAATCCTTTTGCAAGAAATGAAGGAATCACTAGTGTTTAACCTAGAGGAGAAAAGAAGATTTAGAGGGGAAATGATAGCTGTCTACTCATATTTGAAGGGCTGTCATGTGGAAAACGGATTAGGTTCCCCAGAGGGCAGACAGAAGAGCACTGAGCAGGAACAACAAGGAGGCACATTTAGGCTAGATGTAAAAGGCAAAACCTCCTAACAATTAGAGCTATCCAAAAGGAGAATGGTTGCCTTAGGAGGTAATGGATTCTTTATCTTTTTTTTTCTTAAAAAGCAATGATACTAGAAAATATATGTTACTTGTTTTTATATCACATTTGTTTCTAACTATAGCTCTCCCTATCTTATCCAGTGACTTTCAGTGGGTTCCGCTTCCTAGAAGCTGTCCAGCAAGTCCAGCTGGACTTGTTTAGACCTGATCGATTTAATAGCAAGCATTTCTCCATGCTTGCTTAGTACTGGCCAGGCCTCAAATACAAAGGCTTAATTTAGTCTCAACAGCTTCCTAAAATTCCCTCACTCCCTTTTTGGGGGAGGCAATCAGGGTTAAATGACTGGCCCATGGTCACACAGATAGTAAATGTTGGATTTGAACACAGGTCCTCCTGACCTCAAAGCCTGTGCTCTATCTGTGGTGCTACCTAGTTGTCCCCTAATTCTTCTTATAATATTATGATTCTGAGACTTTAGGAAAAGTAGTGTGATATGGTGAAGAAAGCTCCAGATTTGGGGTTAGAGATCCTGGCTTCAAATATGAGATCTTCTATTTTGTATCCATGTAACTCTAGGCAGTCACCTAGACTCTCTGGGTCTCAGTTTCCTTATCTGTAAAAATAAGAGGTCAGATTAGATAACCTTTAAGAATATGTCCAGCTCTAAAGCTATGATTCGCTGATCTTAAAACTATGGGGAAAGAGAAAGGCAGAGAGGAAGGGAGGGAGTAAGAGAGCAAAAGAGAAAAGGACAAAATGAGGGAATGGGAGAGAGAGAAGAGAGAGACAGAGAGAAAGGGAGGGAGGGAGAGAGCAAAAGAGAAAAGGATAAAATGAGGGAATAGAGGAGAGAAAAGAGATAGAGAAGAAGAGGAGACAGAAGGAAAAAGAGAGAGGGAATTGTTAGCCATTTTTTGTTGTTGTTAAGGCAGAAACTCTGGGTTGTATTGCACTGATACTATTCTAAGATTCAGTTCAATTGAACAAACCCGTTTTAAGAAACAGTTATTTACTTGCACTTGGCAATGAATTTATCCAAAGAGGAAAAAATAACACTGAAACAATCATTTAGGAGCTTATAGCCTTTTGGGAACATCAGTTTGGAATTTGGAGAGGATCTTGGAGTCCAGCTCCCTTACTTTATAGATGAAAACTTTGAGACTAAAAGAGGCAAAGTAATAATAATAATTACATCTAGAATTTAGTTTATATCTTATTTTGATCCTTACAACAGCCTTTGGAAGTAACATTATTATACCCATTTTATAGATGAGGAAATTGAGGCAGATAGAGGTTAAATGTCAAAAAATCACACAATAAGTGTCTGAGACCAGATTTAAACTCAAGATGTTGAGTTTTCCTGACTCAGAAGTCCGACACACTATCCATTATACCACCTAGTTGCCCATGATATTCTTTTTAAAAACACTGCTATTTCTCAAATGATCATTTCCCACCCAATAACAACTTTCTGAATACAAATATAGTCAAGCAAAAAAAAAAAAATCCTCACATTGGTCTGAATGTGTATGCCTCCTTCTACACCTGTAGTCCACCACTTCTGATGAAAGATGCGAAGCCTGCTTCATTCTCCATTCTCAGTCTTTTGTGTACCTTGCTTTTCTTACTGTTAATATCTTCTGAGATAGTAAAGTAGTGTGGGGGTATTCTATATCCCAAATGCTTAAAATTCCCCATGGCAGCCTGGGAGAGGAAGTTGGCCATTTAACCACAATGCTAAGGATGACCTGATGAGTTAAGAGGCTGACTTGGTATTAAACCAGTTCCTTACTGTAACCTCTGTCATCTCAGCCTGAGGTCCTAGTGGCATCTTCCCCTCCTCCCCACGAATTCATCCAAATGTCAGAGGTTAAAGACACTTTCCAATTTGAGAATGTTTGGGGCACTGTCTCTTCTTAGAGTCAGTGATATCTCTTCACCAGGTATCCTGTCTCTTCTCAGTGATTTTTCCCTCCCCTCTTTCTCCTTAAAGGCCAGTCTAGTAAGGTGGCCCCGGTCTTGGAGTCAGGAAACCTGTGTTCGAGCACATGAGCTGTGTGGCACTGGACACATTTCTTAACTTCTTTTAGCCTCATTTTATCTATCCATAAAAGGGGGATAATAGTACTTGGCTTTCCTACTTTACAGAGTTATGAGCAAAGTGCTTAGTGAATAAAATATACTATAGGAGCAAAGTGATCACTTGTATTTCAACCTTTTCTAGTTTCATCCTTCCTATTTTTCTATCCTCACTTCTTTAGCTTTTTGTTTTCTATTATTTCCTTCTTTAGACTCTCCCTTCTCAATATCTTTTCTTCTCTTCTTTTTCTGCCATGTGCTTTGAAGAAGGTTTCTGGTTCCCATACCCTCCTTCTAAAAAGAAATCTTT
Organism: Antechinus flavipes; assembly: GCF_016432865.1. Lineage (NCBI taxonomy): Eukaryota > Metazoa > Chordata > Mammalia > Dasyuromorphia > Dasyuridae > Antechinus > Antechinus flavipes. The sequence goes on from NC_067400.1 coordinate 515,772,766, forward strand.
CTAAACCAAGTGTTTTTAATCTTTTAGTGTCAAGATTTTTTGGAATTCTGGGGAAACCTACAGATCCCTTCCCAGAATAATAGCTTTTGCTTTTGTTTTTAGAATGCATAAAATACATAAGATTACAAAGGAAACAAATTAAGGTGAAGTACCTTTATCAGAATATTAAAAAAAACAAAAAAACAAAAACAAAAAAAAACAAGTTCATAGACCATGGGTTAAGAACCCTTGATAAACCTCTAGGTTGAGAATCACCCTTAACCTTCCCACAGTCCTTTATGCACTACTAATATGTCCTTTTTAGTAATTAGATGAACAGGGAATCACCATCTAGTCCCAAGGGTTTCTATTTTGAAATCAGGTTTTGTGGTGGGAGGGTATGTCTTATCTAGGGAACTGGGAAATCCAGTGCTCTGCTGCCTGATGAACCCAGCCAAATGATGTTGTGGTTCCAGTCCCAATCTTGGTCTCATGGGGCCTACTGCTTCCTTTTACTGTTTCCTCATCTGCAAAGTGGAGATGATAATGATGTAGTCTTCTGGTCCCTTGTGAGCCTTGGATCAATGGAATATTTGTAAAATGCTTTTTAAAAAGGCAGGCTGGAAGATCAATGCTGTATCAGGCAGAGAGTGGGTCCTGAGTGGGTCTCCTAGACTCAGAGCTCAGGGATTTCTTGTCCTAAGCAAAAAATGGCTATGTTTTCTCCCAGTAAGAGTTGGAGCTAGTGGGAATGCCCATAAAGAAGCTGTTGTAATTATTCAAAGGGATTGGGGTGGAGGGGGGAGAAATAAGGGCTTGGAAACCAGAGGAGTGGGGCAATTTCAGTAGAGAGAAGGAGCTGAATGCTGGAGATGTGGTGGAGATAGGACTGAAGGTTTGGGGAACTAGTTGGATATGAGAAGTGACAGAGAGGAACAGAAAAAATACCCTAAAAATTTCAGTCATGGGAGATCAAATAGAAATAATGAAACCAGAGAAAAGCAGGCTTAATGGGAAAGATCCGTTAGGTTTGGGAGCATGTGGATTTGAGAAATAGCTTGGTAAGAGTAGAAATAACTTTGGATTTAAAAGTCTGAGAACCTTGAGTTTATGTTTTGGCTCTTCTGCTTATTACCCATATGACCTTGGGAGAGTTCCTTTCCTTCTTCTGGCATCATTTTCCTCCTCTAGGAAATTAGGGAGCTAGATGATCACTATTAGTTCTAAATCTTGTAATTTCCCTGGGATTACACTGAGGCATCTATGTGGTAGTGCTCTTTAGCCATTTTGAGGATCTGGAGCTTAGAAAGAGTGATCAGGGCAAGAGATAAAAATTAGGCAGACATTTACATAAAAGGTGGTATTAGAAGCCAAACATCAGCCTTTCTCTTTCCATTTACTCTTTCCATTTTTCTTCTCTCTTCTTTCCCTCTCTTCTTTTCTCTCTCTTGTCTCCCTTAACTTTTCTTTTCCCTACTTTTCCCTTTCTTCTCCTCTTCCTCTTTTTTTCCTTTTCTCTCTTCCCCTTTCCTTTCCCTTTGTCTACTATGACTTTTCTTCTTCTCCAACTCTTCCTCTTTCTTCTTGTTTTCCTGTCTCTTGCTTTCTCTTCATCACTCCTCCTCCCTTTCCTTCTCTTCTTTTTCTTCTCTTTCTGGTGTTCACTCTTCTCCTTATCTTTCTCTTTTTGTCATTCTTCTCTTTTTCTTCCTGTCATTCCTCCCTCTTCAATAAACATTACTTGAATGACTTCTGCCCTGGACCCGCAGCCCTGTGGATCACTGGAAAAGAATGAAGGATAAAATGATAAAAGAAACTATCCATTTTCTTGTTCTCCGAGGAGCTTATGTAATTTATCTTTCTGCTATCTTTGTGAGGTAGAGAGGAAATGCTAAACTGGGAAAGATATTACTGAGGAAGATACCTGAGCATTAGGAGGTTAAGCAACATGCTAAAGACGGCGCAGCAGCCTGGACTGGTCTTTCCACTCCTCATCACTTTCTCTCCAAGATTTCATGGCAAATGACCTTTTTTTTTGGTGATGAAAGAGATATAAAATAAGTCCTGAATTATGTTAGATATAAAACCCCAAGACTGAAATAATAATTATAATATATTTACTTTTCCTAATAATCAAATTCTGAACATAGTAGACAGAGAATTGTTGTAGTTAGAAAGACCTGAATTCAACAAAGATTTAGTGAACCACTTACACTGTGCTAGGAATACAAAGAATGGCAAAAGGCAGACCACTAGATGGCGCAGTGGATCGCATTTAAGCATTGGCGTCAGGAAAAGCTGGATTCAAATTATACCTTAGAGGCTGGGTGACCCCTGGGCAAGCCACTTAGACTGTGTCTGCTTCAGTTTTCTTTATCTGAAAAACGCCAATATTATTATTGTTGTTGCTTCTGATGAAGGACTCAAATGATGTTTAATCCAACTTTCCTTTCTCCTCATTTGACGAGTGAAGAATCAGAGAAATAAATGACTTACTCCTTAGGCAGAGCCACTCATAGAGCTTTTCCTTTGCTACTCTCGGCTCCCTTGTCCCCAAAACCATTCTTCTTCCTCTCTCTACCACTCCATTGATTCTTTCAGGAAATTTAGACCCATTATGTCTGCCTCTGAGAAACCCATCCAGCTTCATTTCATTCTATTCATTCCCCTTTACATATCTTACATTTCACCCCAAACAAACCAATAATAATTAGCATTTATACAGTGTTTAAGGTGTGTAAAGAACTTTACAAATATCTTACCTGATCCTCACAACAACTCTGGAGATAGGATCTATTATTATATATTTTACAGATGAGGAAACTGAGGCAGATAGGTGAAGTGATGTGCCCATCAAGTGTTTGAGGCAAGCCTTCCTGCCTCTGAGTCTAGCACTCTCTCTCCTAGCACACTCAGCTACCCCTAGGATGTTTCTCTTTACTTTTTTTTTTTTTTCAATCTTAGATATTAGGTAATTCTCTTTCTTTCTTTCTTTTTTTTTTTAAAATAACTTTTTATTGACAGAACCCATGCCAGGGTAATTTTTTACAACATTATCCCTTGCACTCACTTCTGTTCTGATTTTTCCCCTCCCTCCCTCCACCCCCTCCCCCAGATGGCAAGCAGTCCTTTACATGTTAAATAGGTTACAGTATATCCTAGATACAATATATGTGTGCAGAACCGAACAGTTCTCTTGTTGCACAGGGAGAATTGGATTCAGAAGGTAGAAATAACCCGGAAAGAAAAACAAAAATGCAAGCAGTTTATATTCATTTCCCAGTGTTTTTTCTTTGGGTGTAGCTGCTTCTGTCCATCCTTGATCAATTGAGATGTTTCTCTTTACAACGTAGTTGCTATTGTATAAATTTTCTTGCTACAATTTAATACTGAAGTGTAAGTGTCGCACCTTGAGTTCTCTATCTAGGAGGTGCCAAGCCCAGAGCTCTTTGGACAACACCACAGGGACAACATTTTTGGCTTGTACTAACTGTTTATAAAAATGCCTTCCTTTTCAGTGCTGAAGCATTTTCCTTTCTATCATGAAACAATGATATTCTGAGATTTGAGAGTCCTGTGTTGTAGATGAAGCCCAAACTCCCAGGTGAAATGATTTTCTAGCTTACATCACTGGAGAAAATATTAGAAAAGTGAACCCTTATCTTTATTCTTTCTTGAAATTAAAATGTTATTTTTGTGTATATTTTTTACATTACAAACATTTATAGATTATCCTCTACTCTGGGGGATGTGTCTTATTACCAAGTCAAAACAATTAAGTAAAACTAATAATGCAGTGAGTAACATCACCTAAAAAGTCTTGTAAGCTTTTACTTCTGGACCATGTGTCAACCCCATCCCTCTACTCTCATTAAAAAAAAAATTTAAGGGCATTAAAAAAACATCTGAAAACACATCCCAGACCAACCAACAAATCTAAATTTATTCATGAAAAAAAAAAAACAAGGAATAAAAATATATCCCTTAGGGTACTATTTGACCTTAGTGGCGATCAATGTTGTGATTGGAAACAGAGAATAAATCTGCATGGTTAATTGGGGCCAATACCACCCTGGAGAATCCCTGAAAGTTATAACCTGGGAGTCTGGAAACTTAGGTTCTAAGATGGAGGAAATAGTACTTTGTATACTCAAAACTCTGGGAAGTAGATATTATTATCCCCATTTTACAATCGAGGAAGCAGATGGAGCTTGAGTGATTTGCCCAGAATCATTCATCTGGAGAGGGTTTGGGCCAGGATTCCAAGCTCTCTAGAGTACTAGATAAGGAGTGTAGTATCTGTGACTTGTGTCTGGATCTCAACTTGGACCACTCACTAGTTTTTTGACTTTGGTGGAGCCACTTTTCGTTTTTGACATTGTCCTTGGACTCCCACAGTCCTGTAAGGAAAGTGCTTCTAAACCTTCAAGTGTAAGCTGCTCATTCTGCTACTTCGTTTTATATCTTTCCTTTTGATGAAGCATTATTCCTCTGAAATTACTTCATGGTCTAAAGGAGACTCTGAGTTCTTGAGGGCTTTGCTACTGAAATTCTGTCATGACTTGCCAAGTTGGAAAGGATTTGAATTCAGGCTCAAGAATAGAGTGTCTACTGTCTAAGAACCAGCCAAGCCAACAGGCTCATTATGGTAGAAATGGAGAATAGGATATGATTATTTTTTCTCATAGCAACTTATGAAGGGTAAAGCTAGGGATTTTTGTAGGTGGAGGGAACAGCCACACACTGGTGAAATATTTTGTATCCCAGAAGTCTAGGATCAAATATATTTTCCTCCATTTGATAAGGGAAGCTCTTCATAATATGGTGTCTTCCTGCCTTTCCAAAGAACTCATACTGACCTATTTGCTTTTCTGCATCTGCATCTGTGTGTCTGTACTAGCTGTGCACTATATTTGGGAAGCTGCCTTTCTTTCCTTTTCCTTTTTAGAATTCTTGCTTCTTTTCAGATTCAACTCAAATGGCACCTTCTGCAGAAAGGTCTTTCTCAGTCTTCCAGGCTGATAATATCTTTTTCTCTAAGGCTACCTTGTATGTACTCTCTCTATATATATTTAGGAAGTACATAGTGATTTACATGTTGTCTCCTCCAATAGACTGTGAACTTCTTAAGGGCAGGGGATGTCTCTTGCTTCTTTTTGTTTCCCAGCATTTAGCATTGTGTCTGGTATGTTGTAGGCACTTAATAAATATTTATTGACAGACTGACTCTTTCCATGTAATCTCTATAATTATGATAGTGGTAAAGTCAGGAACCAGAGGGATGTTGCCAAGATCCCAACCCCCAAAGTGTTTCTGCTTTTTCTCTTTCATTCTGTTTAAAAAAAAATACATTTTGTGGTGGGTACTACAAAAAGGAGTGCCTGTTCAAGACAACATCCTAGTTCCCTGTAATGGCACTTTCTTGGCCTTCCCCTTTCCTCAAGAAGTGTGGGTAGATTGGGAGGACAGGAGACTAAATAAGCACCTGAGCTGTTTTGGCTTCCCTGTTGAAGCCCCATGGGACATTTAGATACAAATCTCTTCCTTTTGATTTTTGTGACATCTGTCACCTTGAGAGATCCTCCCCATAGATGTAGATCAGGAGAGCAAATGGGATTCAGATGCACTCACTGTGATGTTGTGGAAAGAAAACGAGAATTGGAGCTGGAAGAGATTTGGGTTTTGTTCCCAGTTCTGGCATATATTAGAATCTCAGAATCAAGGTTATAAAGTTGAACGGGACTTTAGAGAGCCCTAGTCCAAGCTCCCTCTTTTACAGATGAGCAAACTGAGGTCTAGACATGTTATATTATTTGCCAAGGATACATGGAATTGGAATTTGATCCTCTGAATCCTCTGAGTACAAATCAAATATCCTTTCTTTTTGCCTTGCTGAGCCTCAGTTTCCTCATCTGTAAAATTAGGATCAATCCATAAGCCTTTATTAAGTGCTTTCTATGTGCCAGGTCCAGTATCTTATCATTGCTTGGGAAACCAAGAAAGAAGGAAATAATTCTTTATTTGAAGATCCTAATGTTCTATTGGGGAGATAATGTTTGCATGCATAAGTTTGTACAGAATAAACAAATGCAAAATGCAAAATATATTTAGTGATTAAACACAAGTTATTTAGGGAGAGAGGACACTTTAGGGGATCTAGAAATGCTTATAACCATGTACTTTCCTCCTTAGAGGGTTGTTGCTAGGAAAGTGCTTTGTCAGAATTGTATGAAACTTACAGTTACCAAGAGCTTTTTTTATTGTCTTTACTTAGGCAGAAAACCTGGTTGGCTCTTGTCTCATTCTGGGGAGTGCCGCGGGCTTTCTGATTGTTGAATACAGTTGTATGCATGTTATTCAAACATTTCAGTCTTGTCCAACTCTTCTTGACATTTGCAGTTTTCTTGGCAGAGATAACTGGAGTAGTTAATTGCCATTTCATTCTCCAGCTCATATTACAGATGAGGAAACTGAGACAAACAGAATGAAGTGACTTGCCCAAGAGCATATAGCTAGTAACTGTCTGAGACTGCATTTGAACTCAGAAAGATGCATCTTCCTGATTCTAAGCTTAGCACCCTGTCTCCTGAGCCACCTAGGTGCTCTATTAGCCTGTGTTTTGACATAAATCTGTGTTAGACTGTGCAACTGTTGAGAGAAGGAACTTTTTGTCCTTTCTTTTTGTCCTCAATTTTCAACTCAATGCCTGATACTTAGTAGGCGTTTAATAAATATGAGTGACAATAGGACCATTCATAGACATCTGGAAAGGACCTCAGAAATGAACACATGGAGATTAAAGGACTTCCCTAATTGCAAGTAGAGTAAGCATTTTAGAGCCTGGATAGAGATCCTTGCTACTAGGATCTCTATCCAGGCTCTAAAATGCTTACTCTACTTACCTAATATTTGTGGACTTGAATTTGGCACATCCTCATTGCTGAAGAACATGAGATAACAGGTGGATTCTGGGGCAAAGCAATGGTAGGTCCTAAGCAGATCAATTCTCTATCGTGGGACACCCTCAAATATAACAGAATTAAGGATGGAGTTTAATGAACATTTGGTATTTGATGTAGTAGAAGTACTTTCAGATTAAGATGAGGGTCAGAAGATTTGGAGTCTCTGGGGGACTGATAGATGCTATTTTTATCCCTATTTTATAGATGAGGAAACTGAGGCATATAGTGGTTAAGTGACTTGTCCAAGTTCACACAGTTTGTGTTTGAACTTAGGTCTTCCTAAATCTAGTGCTATATTTGAAGAAGGACTGCTCAGGACTGAGGCAACCTCACCCAGATAACAAAGATGAAGCTGTCCTTCACTGAGGCAGAAATTGTAGATTTTCTCCTTTAAGGATTTTCAGAGTTTCAGAGTCCCCTCTTCATATTCACTATACACCTATATAGTAGATACTTAATGAATGCATATTTAATTAAACTGCTATCCCGTGGATATAAAAACACTTTATAAAGTGCTTTACAAATGTATGAGGATTATTGTTATTTTTAGAGAATATAAATTTTAGAAACTGTACACATAATTTTAGTAATTGTAAATTTTAGAAAATTTCAGTAAATTTAGTAATTTTTTTTAAAATGTAAAAATTTATGGTCATTTAAAATTTTTTTAACTTAATTTTAAAAATTAAAAAAATTTCCATTCTCAAATTACTTACCGACATATATTCTAAAGTGTTATGGGAAGAATAAATCAAGAGATCTTGAGTTCTGATCTTGGTTCTGCTTCAGATTATGCTGTATGATCTCAGATCACTTTCCCTCTCTGTGTTTTACCTAGAAAATGAGGTAATTAGGCCAGATGACCTCTAAGGTGAATTTCATTATATCTCCATAAAGAGTCTTGGTTTTTCTAGGAGAGCTTTGATCTTTGTTAGAAGTGGCAGGGAAAGGGAAAAACTAAATAATCTAAATAACCATTCTTGAAGTCTGAATGTAGGGGGTCACCCTTATCACTGTCACCTCCTGTCTTATCACAGTGACCTCCTATCTTGGTTTTGGAATTAGCTGGAATTGACTAAGAATACACCTGGTTTTCCAATTCAACCTTAGTTTTCTTGAGAGCTATCTTTTGCCTCTACACTTGATAACTGAGAAATGGTGCTGGGAGGACAGACTGCAAAGAGGAATTGTGTGTTACATAGAACCGTGACTTAAAGTGCCTCTGTAGGATGGATTGGTGAAGTAAGTTGCTTCCCTTGAGTTGGGTGTCTTCTGAATGGATCTCATGAAGGCTCAGATGATGTAGTGTAGTCTACAAAAATTGCAGTTTGATTGTTATTTGTGAAGATGACCAGCACATTTCCTTAGATTAAAAGGACATCAGCCTTGGTAGGAACCTTAAAATGCACAATACCAGAATTGACATTTTTGTTGTTTACTCATTTTTCAGCTGTTTCTGACTTTGGGGGGGATTTTCTTGGCAAAGATATTGGAATGGTTTGCTATTTCCATCTTCACTTGTTTTATAGATGAGGAAACTGAGGCAAATTGGGATTAAGTCATTTGTCTAGGGACACATAGCTAGTAAATCTCTTAGGCTGGATTTGAATTTAATCTTCCTGATGCCAGGTTTAGCATTCTCTATCCACTGTACTACTTAGTTGCTTAGAATTGGTCTTAGAACACAGAATGTCAAAGTAGGGAGGGCCCTTAGAACACAAAATGTCAGACCTGGGATGGATTTTAGAACATAGAATGTCAGAGCTGGAAGGGCTTTAGAACCAAAAAAATGAAAATTAGAAAAGATCTTAGAACACAATATTGGGGCTAGAATGTATTTAGAAAATAAGTGCTTTGTTTGGAACTATGTCCAAAGGGCTGTAAAACTGTACATACCCATTGATCCAACAGTGCCTACTGGCAAAGAGATCACAAAGGATCTCTATATGGAGAGAAAAGGACCCACATTTACAAAAATGTGGCAACTCTTTTTTTTGGTATCAGGGAATTGAAAATTGAGTGGATACCTATCAATTGGCATGAATAAGTTATGAATAAATGACTGAATAAGTTATGATATGTGCATGTAACAGAACACTATTGTTTTGTAAAAAATGATGAGCAACATTTTTTCCCTTTTTGATCTGGTTTTTCTTGTGCATCATGGTGAATGTGGAAATATATTTTGAGGAATTGCATATGCACAGGATTTTTTAAGGGTGAATGTTAAAGTCTCTCTTTGCATGTATTTTGAAGGGTGAAAAGCTATTATAAAAAAAAAAAAGTTAAAAAAAAAAAAGAAATGATGAGTAGGCTGATTTCAGAAAAGCCTGGACTTAGATGAATTGATGCTGACTAAAGCAAGCAGAATCAGGAGAACATTGTGCACAGCAATAATTAGATTATGTGATGATCAACTATGATAGACAGCTCTTCCCATCAATAAAATGATCCAAGACAATTACAATAGACTTTGGGTGAAAAATGTCATCTGCATTCAAGAAAGAGAACTATGGAGGTGGAATGTGAATTGAAGCATACTATTTTTTTGGTTGTTTATTTGCTTTTTCTTTTTTATAGTTTTTTCTCTTTTGTTCTGATTTTCCTTTTACAACATGATGAATATGGAGAAATGTTTATAACATTTATAAATAATGTTATAATAATAACAATAATATAAATTATGTACATAATAATAATGTACATATTGTACATATATAACTTAAACAGATTGCTTGCTATTTAGGAGAATGGGAAGGTAAGGGAGGAGGGAAAAAATTTAGAACTCAAAATCTTATAAAATGAATGTTGAAAACTATCTTTACAAGTAATTGAAAAAATAAAATACTATTGAGAAAAAAAAAGAAAATAAGTGCTTTGAAACAGGAATTCTGAGCTGGAAGGTACACAGAGAATGTAATACACGGAGAAGCAGAATGGAAATGGGAAATAATTTGCCCACAGTCATGTAACTAATAGTCTAGAATCCAGGCTTTCCTTGACTTCAGGCTCCATTTTCTTTTCATTATCAATGACCTGTCAATAATCAGTGAACAAATGTTTATTGAGCACCTGCTTGCCATAGACAATTGATCCTTGTCCTTAGGACATTGCCAGTCTGAAATCTCTAACCAATCAGGTCACCTTGTTAGTTAGTGGTAAGAATGGCATAAGAACACAGGCTTTTAGATTTCCAGGCCAATGCTAGACAAGTTACAAATGATCTCTCAATTGCCAAATCTAATTAGCTTTTCTGAGTCCTCATCCTTCTTGCTCTTGATATTAGAGGGGTTTTAGAGTCACCCCTCTTTCTTCCTTCTCTTTCTCCTTTGCTGAATCATTTTTCTTGCCCTGCTTGCTAACCCAGTGGATGGGTCCTCTAAAAGTCTATCCTGGTCCCTTTCACTTCTCCCTTTATACCATTTCACTTGATGATCACATCAGCTCCCTGGGTTTCAATGATCTCTATACAGATGATTCTCAGATCTACATCTCTAGTCTTACTCTCTCCTAACCTCCAAGATTTTATCTCAAACTGTCTCTTAAACATCTCAAACTAAATGTTTTAGAAACATTTTAAACTCAACAAGTCAAAAACTGAACTTATTTTCCCTCTTCTCCACCCCACAAACCTTTCCCTCTTCCTAATTTTCCTATTATGATCAGAACTACCACAATTCTCCCAACTCACCCAGGTTTAAAATCTAGAAGTCATTCTCAATTCCTTGTCTCTTCTATATCTGTAGAAACAGCTTAGAGATTTTACCTTCATGATATTGCCACCAGACTATTCCAGGTTTTCATCACTTCATTCTTGGTTTATCTCAAAATATTTCTATGGAATATTTGTGCCTGTCCTGTGTTAGAACCTTCCAAGCTTGTATCACTCCCACCAGACACATTAGAATATATTGTACCTGAACCTCAACATAGTAATGTCATTTTGGATCTCTTCAAGCTTGGAGATGACCTGGTCTATTATAATAACCTGCTGTTTGGTCTCTCTTCAATCTGCCTTCCTTCGGATATCAAATTGATCTAGACCTGGGCCGTGGGGTCATGTAATATTAATATACAGAACCCAGACTGGGATTTGTGAGATCTGACTTCTAGACTAGAGTCAGAGACACCTGATTTCAAATCCAGCTTTAGACACTTATTAGCATTGGCAAATTGCCTAATCTATAAAAAGAGGATAATAATAGCATCTACCTCCCAGAATTGTGTGAGGGTATCATGAGCTAATGTTTGTAAAGGATTTAAAGATCTTATCTTCTACATGAAGTCTTCCCCAACCCTTCTTAATGCCAATGCCTTCCTTCTGTTCATTATTTTCTGTACATAGCTTGCTTTGTTATATTTGTTACATGTTGTTTCCACCATTGGATTGTAACCTCCTTGAGGGCTTGAATTGTTTTTTTTATCTCTTTTTGCATCCCCAGCACAGTTCTTGGAACATAGAGGGCATTTATTTGTAAAGGACTTTGCAAACCAAGTAGTATATTTTGTATTTTCAGTTCTTTTCAGTTGCATCCAACTTTTCAGGACCTCATTTAGGATTTTCTTGGCAAAGATACTGGAAAGGTTTGCCATATCCTTCTCCAGCTCATTTTATAGATGAGGAAATTGAGGCAGGCAGGATTAAGTGATTTGTCCAATATCATATAGCTAGTAATTGTCTGAGGTGAATTGTAACTCAGGAATATGTCTTCCTTCTTCCAAGCCCAGTACTCTATCCACTGTACCACTTAACTGCCCTAAGTCCTATATACATATTGGTTTTTACTGTTATTGTTGTCAGTATTATTGTCTGGGCACAAAAGCATCATGAGACTATTGGCAAATATTTCCCCCCTCCCCATTCTTCTTTTTTTTTTTCTGTGAAATGAGAGAATTAAACTTGATTCTTTTTAACTCTAACATTTTAAACTTTGTTGACTGAAGGTTTTGAGCCTTTATTGTAGCACATGTTCCTTAGGATTCCAGGGCTGGATTAGATCACTTCATAGATCATCTATTTCATTCCTCCCATTTTACAGATAAGGAAATTGAGGCCCAAAGTCATATAGGTAGTTAAGTGTCAGATGTGGGATCTGAACCAATATTTTAAGGATTTGCCATTTTATTGTCCTGTATCCTCCTCCCATCAGAATCTATTGTTCATCTTAGATAGCAGTCTTTGCAAATTGTTGTGACTGGAAAAAAAATCCTTTGTTAACTTCTTTGGTAATGAGCCTCCTGGCACTTAGCTAGGCTTAATTTTTGTTGGCTGGCATAGTTTCTCTCTGGCCTGGCAGAACTGATAGAGATAGGCCCCACCGATCTAGGTTCGCCTACAGGGTACCTAGAGGCATTCATTGGTACAATTCTCCAAAACTGCCTTATAAAAGAAATCCTTCACAAAACTTAGAGCTAAAAAAGGTATCTCTCAACATTTAGTTCAACTCCTTATTTTGCTGAGGAGGAGCTTGAAGCCCAAATAAGGTAAATGGCTTACCCAAGTTTTTTTTTTTTTTTTTCGCTTTATATTATCTTTTTTTAATTTTTAAATTTTATTTTATAATAACTTTTTATTGACAGAACCCATGCCAGGGTAATTTTTTTTTTTTACAACATTATCCCTTGCATTTGCTTCTGTTCCGATTTTTCCCCTCCCTCTCTCCATCCCCTCTCCTAAGGATGGCAAGCAGTCCTATATATGTTAAATATGTTGCAGTATATCCTAGATACAATATATGTTTGCAGAACTGAACAGTTCTGTTATTGCACAGGGAGAATTGGATTCAGAAGTAAAAATAACTCTGGAAGAAAAACAAAAATGCAAATCGTTTACATTCATGTCCCAGTGTTCTTTCTTTGGGTGTAGCTGCTTCTGTCCATCATTTATCAATTAAAACTGAGTTAGGTCTCTTTGTCAAAGAAATCCACTTCCATCAAAATACATCCTCATACAGTATCGTTGTTGAAGCGTGTAAAGATCTCCTGGTTCTGCTCATTTCACTTAGCATCAGTTCATGTAAGCTTGCCCAATTTTGTAACGGAGGTGATATTTAAGCCCAGGTCTGACTCCAAATACAATTTATTTTTCCACTTGAGCATGCCGCAGTCCCCTTGGCTTTGGAGAGCAGCGTTTTCTGCACATAAAACTATGCTTTTCTAAAGAGCCTATTGAAAAATGTCCCTTGCAGTGCCCTCTTTTTTCTGATTGTACTTCAGAAGGTTTCTGCCCACTCCCCTTTCCTCCATCTTGACTAATGGGTTGGCTGATGCTAAGGGAGCTTTGTAATAATAATGATAACTTCTATCTCTATGGAACTCTCACGTTTACAAAGTGACTTTTATCACAGCTCTTCAAGATGGGGGAGGATTATTATCTCTATTATTGAGTAAACAGGCTCAAATATTAAGTGACTTGCCCATGTTTGCACAGCTAGGAGGAGGCAGAACTGGGTTTCAGTCCCAGGTGTCTTCTGGCTCCAGGTTTGCCCACAGTGACTACCTGAAGCATGTTATCTACCTTTCCTGCTTAAGACTACTCCTGCCTTTTGAGGAGAAACAAACAAACAAAAACCACAACCCAACAAAATAACATCATTGGGAGAAAGTTCAGGGAGGAGGTGGTATGACCATATTCGGGGGAGGTTCTCTCATTGTGGCGTAGACAGGAAAGGGTTGGGCACATTCCCAGAGGTGAGGGAGGAACTCCACCCCACTCTGGCCTTTCCCCTTCACCTGTCTTTCTCTTTCAGATTGAGAGAACTGGGGTTTTAGAGCTGTAGTGCTCACCCAGGTAGAGCCTTCTGGGCAAGGGAGAGAAGTAGAGGCCAGGGGCTTCTTAGGGGATTGTGGGGCTTGGAACTTTGGGCAAGGAGGTCGGAACACCCCAGAAAGGCTACCATCCTGGGCAGGAAGCCTGAGAGTGAGACTCAGAGCCAGCTGGAGACATCCTGAGGAAGGTGAAACAGGTAACATTTCTGATCATTGTGGAGATAGGACTGAGGGAGTAGAGGAAGCAGAATTACTTGTGTTTATAAAGGGAGAGAAAGACACAGTTTTAAGCTTTAACATCTTAAAACTGCCTTAAGACTTTTTGGGACACTGTAAAACTCAGCTATTAATTTTAGAACGCCTTTTCTTCTCCTATTTGAACTTTACAGTGAAGCATTGAGAGGTCACAGAACCTTTGAATATGAAAACCAGAAAAGATCTTCAAATATAGCATTTTAGAGCAAGAAGAGACTTTAGAATAAGGAACATTAGGGCACAGAACATAGAACTTCAGAGCTATTAAGAACATTAGAAGGCACTGTTAATTAACAGTCCTGGACTTAGAGCCTTCACTACTTAGAAGGCCCTTTCAAGTAGAAAATCTCATTTTTTTCTCAACATTATCCAGTAAGGGAGTCTGGGCAAGGATTGTAACACTCATTTTTACAGAGAAGGAAAGGGATTTGCCCACAGTCCTGCAGCCTCTCTAACTGACAGAGCCTAGAATATCAGGAATGCCTGCCCTGATGAGGCTAAAATTAGCAATGGAAACATGCTTAAGGTTGGAAAGGGCCCTGGGCTTTGTGACAAAATTGCAGCACCAGAAGGGACATTCGAGGGCACCTAGTCCAACCTGTATCTAATATTTGAGCCTTGCCATAACTTCCCCTTCATAGGGTCAACCAAGCTCCACTTGAACAGAACCTTCAGTGATTGTGAGTCCTCTCCTCCCTGAGGGGGACTATTCCACTTCTGGACAGTACTGATTTAGAATATTTTTCTATTTTGTCATGTCAAGGTCTGCTCCAAGGACACTTCAAGTCAATAAATATTTAAGTGCCTACTGTGTGTGTTGTAAGCACTGTGCTCACTCCTCCTGCTGGTTGCACATTGAAATCCATGACTTTTTGCCCTCAGTGATTCTTTCATGAATCTTAGGGGCAGTGACTTTACTAAATCTTTCAAAATCCCAAGGATCTCAGAGTAACAGGTGAATTCTCCTGCATCTGCTATTTCACCCTCTCAGCACTTCAGTAGCCTCTTAGAGAATGTCTTTCAAATCAAATGTTCTTGGCAGTTTCTCCAGCTCTTAGCACAGTGCCAAGCACACAGTAGGCACTTGATAAATGTTCAATGGGTTGATTTTCGTATTGTGGCCTTTCAGTTATTTTATAACTGTGCATCTTCTCTAAAGGCAGCATATCCCATGATTTACTGTTTTTTTGTTTTAGTCTAGACCTGTGATCTCATTGCTTTGGGGAAAGGTTCACTGATATGGATCAGCCACCTGCAATTCTGTGACTTAAGGTCTTTGAGAGTTGCCTGGGGAGGGACTAGAAGTTAAGTGACTCATTCTTAGTGACAGATGGTATAATGGATAGAGCACTAGATATGGAGTCAGAAAAATCTCAATTCAAAGCCTGTCCTGATCCTTATTAATTTTATGACCCTGTACGAATCCCTTATACTTCTCAAGCTCAGTTTCCTCACCTGCAAAATAAAGCACTAATAGCTCTTACCTCACAGAGTTGTTGAAAGGTGCAAATGACATAATACATGGAAAGTATTTATAAATCTCAAAAACGCTACATAAATGTAGCTACTATTATTATTGGGCAGCAAGGTATTGCAGTAGATAAGAGTGCTGGCCTTGGAGCCAGGAAGCCTTGAGCTCAAATCTGACCAAATCAAATCTGTGATCCTGGGCAAGTCACTTAAGTCTGTTTACCTCAAGTTCCTCATCTATAAAATGAGCTGAAGAAGGAAAGGACAAACTATTCCAGGATCTATGCCAAGAAAACCTCAAATGGGATCATGAACACTCAGACACGAGTAAAAATGACTATTATTGTTGTTTAATATGCATCAGAGGTGAGACTTCAGTTCTGAAACTTTTTGACCTCCATGAAGGTCCTTTGTTGTACTGAGCTCTCCTCTTCATACCTTGAAGCTCTGTAGGGGAATATTTATGTTAAAGAAATGGATTTCAGCCATAGGGATAAGCTTGGGGCTCAAGGAGATGAAATCGGCATGTATGGTAAGCCAGCCAACAATCTGGGGCTGCTTGGTGAAGGTCCACCTGAGAGAGGGGGTGATTCCATGTGGATGCTCAGGGGAGGGACAGATCAAGCAGGGCCGGAGGAATCAGGGAGGCTCTTCCAAAAGGCTGGTGTGAGAAGAAAGCTTTGTAAACCATAATACTGTGGACACATGAGTTGTTATTAGTGCTATCATATTGTTGAAGGCAGATACTGCTCCTAGGCCAAGGCTGTGTGTAGGTGGATGAGGGTGGATAAAGAATACCATGATAAGGAGTGACGGGGTGGGGGGACAGAGCAGGGAGCCCTGGGGACCTGTGAGGTTCAGTTGAGCTGTCCAGGAACAATCTGCCTCCCCTCTGGGCTTCTGCCCCCAGGCTAATGTACCTGCTTGGGGTTCCCTTTGAAGACCACCTGGCAGCTGCACAGCCACTCTGTGAGCTGGGACAGATGGAGTCTGTTAGACTTAGGCAGCAGGGAAAGTGGGAACAGCCTATTTTTTTTTCTTTTTCCCACCCCCTTTATGGTAGAAGCATCCCCCATAAAGCCTCTGTGTCGTGATGGTTCAGGGGAATGTGATACAAGAGGGTGGGGGAAAGATTATTGGATGTAGTGTCTGGAGGAGGAGGCCCGCATTCTAGTTCCAGCTGTTCTACCAACTTGCTGTATAATCATGAAATCTCTTCATCACTTTGGGCCTCAGTTTTCTCCTCTAAAAAGAGGAATGAATTAGGTCTTTCAGGTCTTTTCATCAGGAAATGCTTCCTCTCCTTCCCTCTGTCTAAGGCTTCCTTCAAGCCTTAACTCAGATTCCATCTTCCTATTTTCATCCTATCTCTTCCATTGGAATATAAACTCCTTAAGGGCAGGAGCCAGACACTTTTGGGGTTTTGCCTATCTTGGTATTGCCATTGATGAATCTAGGGTCTGTCACAGATGCACTTAAATTTTTAAGGCTGATTACTAATAGACTACTATTAGTAGCCTATGGCTGGTGTGTCGTCTGTATCCTACATGCCTTGGTTCCATGTTCCAAGCTCCTTCTGACATTTTACTGTTCTGAATGTTAAAATTCTGACTCATCTCCGAGTCTCTGGTGGTGTCAGCTACATTTTCTTCTGATGATTCTTCTTCTCCTTCTCTGCTGGATGTGGGGAAAGGATTTGGGGGGCTTATTTCCTCTAGTACAGTGTTCTTGTCTCATGCTCTTATATGCTATCCTATGGGTATCAAACTCAAATAGAAAGGAAAGCAATAAACAGTGGGCTACATATGGATTTAGAAAACCAAAAATTAAAATTATGTCTTTTGCTGTCTTTTTATTCCTTTTAATCTGGTTCTGCACTGAGACGGGCATAATTGACAGACAAAAAACTCCATAGCAACTCAAGAAACTTAGGTTCTAGTCCTGATTCTGTGTGATCTCAGACTTCCTCTTCAATAAAATGAGGGGTTTGACCAAATAATGTCTGTGTTGAGCTCACACATTCTTTGTTCTAAAGTCTTTTTGTAGTTCCCACATTTCTATATTATAGAACTGCTTCCATCCCTGAGTCTGAATCTTTCCCTCTATCTCTTCATTCCAAAGCCAGAGTATCTCCAAGTGGCAGAACCAGGATTAGGGTTCTGACCCCAAATTCAGGCTAGTCCAGGCTGAATGAAGAACTTTTGATAATAACTCCAGGGGTGGGGGGAGAGGTTTTCCATTGGTGGCCAATCATCTCTTTGCCAATCATCTCTTCCTTTATTAATTGATGGTGTCACCTTAAGTCTGTCAGACTAAGTCATTGTGCTCTTCTATGCACTTTTGTTTTGCCATTCCTTACACCCTCCACCCCGAATAGATTGCGAGATACTTAAAGGGACTTAAGGCTTCCAAAGATTCTTCCAGCACTGATATTCTATGACTCTGAAATGGTGTCAAGTAACTTCCACTTGGGTTTATAGCTTTGTGTATTTTTTCATTGTAACTGGGTGGGTTTTTCTAATATCTGTGGCTTATGCGCCCCACAGGTACACATGTAGCATATATATGGCATAAGGGATAGGCTTTGTACTTAGAATCAGGAACACTTGGATTGATCTTGCCTCAGACACTAGCATGGTGTCCCTGGGTGATTTATATAACCTCTCTGAACATGAAAGTCAACCCGTCTCTGTTAAAGTCAATAAGCATTTATTAACCACCAACTATGTGTCATACACTGTGCTAAGTAGTATAGTTAGAAAGAAAATCACAAGAGAGCTTCTGTTCTCAAGGAGCTCTCTGTGTAATGGAAGAGAAAATTTGCAAACAACTTTATATAAACAAGTTATATTTAGGATAAAATGAAGATAATCCAGAATTGAAGGCACTAGAGTTAAGGGAGTTTGGGAAAGGTGTTTTTTGTAGGAAGTGGGATTTTAGCTGAGGCTAGAGGGCAGAGATGAGTAGTGAGAGTATTCCAGGCCCAGAAAACATTCAGTCCAGAAATAGAGCATCTTCTGCAAGGAATGGCAAGGACATGGGCCCATGTTGTAAGGTTCATGTGTATGAAATGTCAGAGCTGGGAGGAGGTTAGACAAGTTCTTAGAACTGGAAAGGACCTTGGAACATGGGATGTCAAAGATGGAGGGACCTTAGAACATGGAATGTCAGAGTTGGGAGGAACCTTAAAATATAAAATGTCAGAGCTGGAAAGAACCTTGGAATATGAAGTGTGTGTGTGTGTGTGTGTGTGTGTGTGTGTGTGTGTGTGTTAGAAAACTGGAAAAGTAGGATGACCCTTGGATATAAACAGTTTTAAAAGGAAAACAGGTTCTTATATTTGATGACATAGTTATAATGTAAATAAAAAGGCAACAATAATAGTATCACTTCCCAGGGTTATTTTAATTGATGATTAAATGTGTTATTATATGTAAAAGGCTGTACAAATCTCTAGTACTTACCTAATGCCTGCTTGAGGGGTGGGGAATGGAAAGACAGAGAGTCAAATTGGGGTAGGACTCAGCCTCCTAGGTTTTGGCCGGGGCTCCCCCTTCAATGCCTTATATTATAGCTGTTTCTCTAACCTTAAATTCATTTCCATTTTATTCAATTCAGGTAACATTTGTGAAGAGGTTGTTTATAATGCTGAGGCTTTCAAAACATAACAACTCACCTTTCTGTACAATTCTGAATTACAGAGTGCCTCCCCAAAATAAACCTGTGAAATAGAGAAATGGATGGTATTATCCCATTTACAGATGAAGAAATGGATAGACAGCAGATGTGATCCAAACTTACAAACTAGTGAAGTGGACTTTTGGGGACTGAAACACAAACTTTTTCTCTCTACATTGCTACCTACCTCATAGGGTTTGTTGGGAGGAAGGTTATTAGAATAGTCTATGAAAATTAGTAATATTTGCTGTTCTTATTGGTCTGGAGAAAAATTTGGTTTGGGGGATTGTGTGTGTGTGTGTGTGTGTGTACGTGTATGTGTATGTTTAGTGCAGATTGCTAGACAGGGAATCAATGAAGAGACTGAGTTCTGGTTGTGGCTTTTGTGTTAACATGGTGTTTGACAATGGGAAAGCCACTTCCCTTTTCTTTGTTTCAATTTTTCTGACTGTAAATTGAGAAAGTCCCTTGCATGTCTAACATTCTTTGTTATAAGGTTCTTTCCTGATCTAACATTCTTTACTCTGTGTTCCAAACCTCCTCCTGGCTCTGACATTTCATATTCCAAGGTTCTTTCCAGCTCTGACATTCTATATTTTAAGGTTCCTCCCAACTCTGACATTCCATGTTCTGAGGTCCCTTCCATCTTTGACATTCCATGTTCTAAGGTCCTTTCCAGTTCTGACCTCCCATGTTCTAAGAACCTATCTAACCTCCTCCCATCTCTGACATTTCATATTTCACGGTCCTCTCTAGCTCTGACATTCCATCTTCCAAGGATCCTCCCAACTCTTTCATTCCATCTTCTCAGGTCCCTCTCAGCTCTGACATTCCATATTCTAAAGTTCTTTCAGCTCTTGACATTTCATGTTCTAAATATCCTCCTAGTACTGACATTCTGAGGGCCCTTGTAGCTCTGACTTTCTGGGGCTCTGAACCTGTGTTGAGGAACTGCCACTTGTGCCTATCATTCTGAATCATTTCTTGTGTTGTGACTAATGTTTGTGTGTAGCTGTCCAGAGCTCTGGTGGGAGTCAATGAGAAAGGTGACCAGTTTTTTTCTGGGTGACTGGTCTTCTTCCCCATCTCCCTAGGGCCCACAAATGCACCAAGTGGTATGTCTAATGAGTGTGTATGTGGGTGGGGTTGGGGAGGGAAGTTAGGGTTGAGCCACACTGGTTCCCCATTTTCTTCCCATTTCTAGTTCTCTTTGCTATCTGTGATGGGCAGCCAAGGTCCAATAGACCTTTATCAAAGTAAGCAATGATGTAATCATAATAGAATTTTTATAGCATTTTTAAGGTTTGTCCTTTCCTCGGTGAGTGTTGGAACTGGGGTTTCAAACCAGGTCCCCTGATTCCAAATTCATTGTTTTTTTTAATACTATCCTCACTTAAATAAAAGGCAATGGAAAGTTATATTCAAAAAGAAAATTCCTATCACCACTTCATGTATTATGTTGTATTAAGAATCCCTGGACCAGGAAGCCAGAATTTTACTGTTTAATCTTGTACATTTGATGTCTCTAACTACTCCAGCTGCTTCTCTTGTGTCACAATCTCATGATGAGTTTATTTATTTAACAAGTGGTGACAATAATTAAAGGGCTGCCATATAGAAGAATTATACTTTGTCTGCTAAGTTAATGTAGTAAAACAGAACAAGAATCAAATTTAGAAAAAGTCATTTTATGACCAGCAGGATGAATACAGAGAGGCTTGGAGAGACTTACATGAACTGATGCTAAGTGAAATGAGCAGAACCAGGAGATCATTATACACTTCAACAACGATACTGTATGAGGATGTATTCTGATGGAAGTGGATTTCTTTGACAAAGAGACCTAACTCAGTTTTCAATTGATAAATGATGGACAGAAGCAGCTAAACCCAAAGAAAGAACACTGGGAAATGAATGTAAACTGCTTGCATTTTTGTTTTTCTTCCCAGGTTATTTTTACCTTCTGAATCCAATTCTCCCTGTGCAACAAGATAACTGGTCGGTTCTGCAAACATATATTGTATCTAGGATATACTGCAACATATTTAACATATATAGGACTGCTTGCCATCTAGGGGAGGGGGTGGAGGGAGGGAGGGGAAAAATCGGAACAGAAGCTAGTGCAAGGGATAATGTTGTAAAAAAATTACCCTGGCATGGATTTTGTCAATAAAAAGTTATTGTAAAATAAAAAAGAAAAAAAAGAAAAAGTCATTTTAGTTTGGACTCTTATACTGACTAGCTCTG
Organism: Antechinus flavipes; assembly: GCF_016432865.1. Taxonomy (NCBI): domain Eukaryota; kingdom Metazoa; phylum Chordata; class Mammalia; order Dasyuromorphia; family Dasyuridae; genus Antechinus; species Antechinus flavipes. Next base: position 515,794,125 of record NC_067400.1, read on the forward strand.
TGATCCTGGGCAAGCCATTCAGATCTCACATCTGTAAACTAAGGCTACTATTCCTCACAATCACTGACTTCTCTGTTGTTCTGAGGAAAACTAGAAAAAGCCTGGATAGTCCCACTGACTTCTGCTCTGGCCAGAGCACAGCTAAGTATTGTATTGATTTCTAGGTGATACATTTTAAAAAGGACACTGATAAATTGGAGAGAATCCAGAGAACAACCAGAATGGTAAAAGACCTTGAAATCATAATATAAGAGAATCACTTGAAGGAGCTAGGGATGTCAGGAATAGAAAAGACTTGGGAGGGAAAGGCTGTCATGGAAAGGGAAGATTAGATTTGTTCTGCTTGGTTCCACATGGCAGAATTTGGAGTTGCAGAGATAAATTTAAACTTGATTTTTTGAAAAATTCCTCAATAATTAAAACTGTAGGAAATAGAATAGAGGTCATATTACCGAGATAACCTTTTTTATTTCAGGGCCAGATTAGCCTAAATAGTCATTGATATTTCTTTTAGCTCTGAGATGAGATGGTGTGACTTTTTGAAATGGCAATTGCTAGCTCCAAAGAGTAGATCTGTGACCAGTGGGTGAGTAGTTCATGGAGGGGCATATTTTATTCTACAAAGGTGTTCATAATAATCAGAAAATTTCTTCAAGTACTGAGTTCACTGTTACTGGCAAGATTGGTGGTGGGTTATGGTGGTAAAATATATGTTCAAGCAAAGAATAGATGATCTTGTGCTAAGCATGTCATGGAGGGAATGTGTACTTTGGAGTGTTGGCTGAGGTTGATGGGATAATGGTAGAAAAGTGATTAAAATTCTTGTCTGTCAGCTCCCATGTCTGACCTTGTCACTCCTTTACTCAATAATGGCTCCCTCATATTTTTAGGATCAAACATACTCTCTTTTGTTTGGCATTTAAAGAGCTTTATAACCTGATACTTTCCTATTATTGCAGTTTTCTTACATTCTACTTCCCTCCATGCCCCATATGCTTCAGTCCTTTAGAGCTGGAAGGGCACCCCCTCATATTACAGATGAGGAAATGAAGCCCCAAAAGGGGAAGTAATTTGCTTGACGTTGGTCATCAGCAGAACCAGGGTTTAAACCTCAAAAACTTAATACAATGCCTTCCCTACTATACCATCTGCCTTTTGTTGGCAGGTCCTTTTTAACCCTGAGATTCTGTTATTCCATGAATTCTTTCCATTGCCTTTTGAATATTGATTGGAAATTGAATGGGAAAGAGATGTGAAAGGGCTTGAAATTAGGGAGGGAGAATATAAATTGATATTAGTAAAGGTCCAGCAGCCTTTTTAAAGGGACTTGGAAGGATTTGGAGACTGTCGTCCTCATTGGTCCACTTTGGGAAAAGTTAAGATGTTTCTATTTGTAGGTGCACTATTTTCCTAAGGCCTAAATGGTCTTGAATTTTGACAGAGACATGATGTCTGGAACTAATTTAATTATTGCTTGGTTATATATTTAGCCCAAAGTAGAATGAGGAGCTATCTTTTTTAAAAAATGTTTATCAATTTATTATTTAAATTTTTGATATATTATGTTTTTGTATGATAGTTATTTCCCAAATCAAAATATCTCCTTTATAAAGTACATTCCTTGGGGCAGCTAGGTGATGCAGTGGATAGAGCATCAGCTCTGAGGTCAGGAGGACCTGGGTTCAAATCTGGCCTCAGACACGTAACACTTGCTAGCTGTGTGACCCTGGGCAAGTCACTTAACCCTAGCTGCCTCAGCAAAAGAAAAAAAAAATGCAAGACAAAGTACATTCCTCAAATACATTTAGTCAAAACCACTCAGCAGTGATACTGTGTCACACATGTCACTTTTTACTTTTATTTATTGATTAATAGAAAGGAAGAATAAATCTTTTAATTTTCAAAGTCTGGTACTAACATTATCTTAGTATTTGACATGCATTTTGTTGATTCTCCATATTGACTTAATGGACATTCTTGCAGTCATTGTGTATATTTTTATCATTCTTCTGTCTTCACTTTCTATCACTTCATATAACTTTGCCCATATTTCTCAATTCTTCATATTTATGATTCCTTACAGCACAGTAATATTTCATTATGTTTATATGATATATATATTATATATATATACACACACACACACACACATATATAACCTTCATGTATCACTATTCATGTGCCCGTGTTTGATTACATTCTGTTTTATATTATTTTGTTGTCACAAATAATATAGCTTTGCATATTTTTTACCCATATAGGTCTTTTCTTTCTGTTGTTAACCTCACTGAAGGTGTAGATTCAGAAGTGGGATTTGGGGGCTAAAGTCAAGTCAACAAATATTCATTAAGTACTTACTATGTGTAATGAGTTTTGGGAATAAAAAAAATAAGCAAAAAAGAAAGAGAATTTCTGTCCTGAAAGAGCTTACAGTCTTATAGAGGAAAACAACAAAGAATGGAAACTGAAAAGGGGTGGGAGACAAGAGAAAGTACCAATAGAGAAAGGAGTCTGAAGAGTCAGAAGTGGATCCCAGAGGGGAATGAAGGAGTCAACATGATTGATTGATAGATACTTTTTAAAAAAGTAAGTTCTGGAAGGGACTGATCAATTAGAGGAAAATGTCAGGGGGACAGAAGAATCTTCCAGGATAAGAAGGTCGTGGGTGAGAAGACCTTGGGCATGGTAGATAAAGAAGTCTAGAGAAGAATGAGTAAGTGAAGGGTAAAAGAGGATAAACAATTAATGCAATTTTCTTATATAATCACAAGTTGTCTTTCAGAAGAGCTAAACCAACTCAAGGCCCCCCTAGCACTAACTTAGCCTACTTAATTTTTTTCCATTGTGCCATTCTAGCCATGAGTTTTCCCATCTTTGCTGTCTTGATGGGTGCGAAATGATTTATTAGGATTGTTTTAAATTTAGTTTCTCTGATTACACTGTATTATTAATTCCATTTGCACATCTTCTTTTTATTATTTGCTTATTGAAAAATGAGTATTGAGTTTATATTTGTATCAGTTCCTTATAGATTTTGGATTTCAGATTTTTTTAATCAAAGGTATTTAATATAATTAGGCTCTGACTAAAGTAGGGCAATGTATTAGAAAGGGCCTTGGACTGGCATCAATCAATCAACAAATTTATTTTTCTATTTTTACTTTGTAAAATAAATTTTTATTCATATCTTTTATTATAACACCAAATTTCTCTTAGAATCCCATTATCTTCTCATCAGGAGAGCTATCCCATGTAATAAATACTATTTTTAAAAGGAAAAAATGAAAAAGAAAAAAATCAGCAAAACTAATGAATGCATTGAAAATTCTGAAAGTATATTCGGTATCTGTGGACCTCCTACCTCTGCAAAGTGGTGGAGAGAGATCTCTTCACATAACTCTTCCTTAGAGATAGGGTTATTCTTTGTAATTTTGCCACTTTGAATTATCTTGTGGTGTTTCTTTTCTTTTACATTGTTGTAGTCATATATTTTGTTTTCTTGGCTTTGTTTACTTCACTTTATATCACTTCATGGAACTCTTCTCATCTTTTTCTGCATTCATCATATTAGTCATTCAATGGATAGAACCCTAAGTTGGGAATAAGGAAGACTAATCTTCCTGAGTTCAAATCTGACCTCAAACACTTACTAGCTGTGTGATTCTAGGCAACTCACTTAAACCTGATTGCCTCAGTTTCCTCATATATAAAATGAGCTAGAGAGGGAAATGGCAACCCACTCCAGTATCTTTGCCAAGAAAGCCCCCAAAAATCCTTAAAAGGAGTCAAAGTGATAGAGAATGTCTGGGTCAAATTATGCCAGTTCAGCCTCTGTCCAGAATTCTCTTTACCACTCTTTAGGGTAGTGGGGGGACTAGTGACTCACATTGCATACCCCAAAGTGTCTCTGGGCTTGGCTGTATGGGAGATATGGCCACATGGGAACTTACCTGTAGATCTCTGTTCTGTGGGGTTCAGATGGGATCGCAAAAGAGTCAGATAGACATGACTAAAATGACTTAAAAAACAGCAAAAAAGAGAACAGTAATATTCTTAGCCATCATTTGTTTAGTCATTCCCCAGTCAATGGTTACTTACTCTTTTTCCAATTCTTTGTGTATCACAAGAAGGGCTGCTATCAATATTTCTTAATACTTATTAAGTGCTTACTATATATTAGATACCATGCTAAATAAGGGATAGAGATATAAAAACAGAGTGATGCTGAAGTCCCTTCCAACTTTTAAATTTTGTACTTCTCTGAAATAGTCCGTTTTCAAGGAGTTTATATTGTAGTGGAGGTATCAACATATATGTGTATGTGTATGTATATATATACATATATGGGATATGTGTTAATGTGTCTATTATAATAAGATATTATTATGTTATTATGCTAACTAGCATTTTTATAGCTCTTTAAGATGTGGAAAATAATCTCCAAATCTCATTTTATCCTGCCCAAAACTCTGGAAGGTAGGTACTATTATCATCCTCATTTTACACATGAGGAAACTGAGGCATGGAAGTTAAGTGACTTGCCTTGTCACACAGCCATTAAATGTCTGAGGTGGCATTTGAATTCAGGTTTTTTGGACTTCAGATCAATGATTCTATCCATTATGCTGCCTGCATTCTAAAGGTAATAGGGATCTGACGGAGTTTATTGAGTAGACATGGGAGTTGGGAAATAGAATGTTGTTGTTGTTGTTTTTTAACCACTGATTAATGATATTTTTTTTGACGTCTCATTTCACTGGGTCTCAGCTTCCTTATCTGTAAAATGAAGCTGTTGGACTAGACATTTACACTTCTATAAATCTGTACATTTATAAATCATGACTATGATTACTAATGGGCCCGCTGGTTCCATTAGAGGTCTCTGCTAGGGGTTTTCTCACTATCTGGCTGATAATCTAACTGGCTGATAAGCTCTCCCAAGTGTAGGCAGGGTCATAGGAGAGGGAAGAGCCCTCCTGGGGAGGCGCTGGATTGGCCCAGCGCGGCCCAGATCTTCGCCATCGCTTTCGGACTCTTTTCAGAAACACTAAATCTATTGGGTTTTGATGCCTCCCTGTGCCACTTGATTACAATCCCAAACCAACACACACATGCATATTTAAAGCTGTGACTAATTGGGGCAGCTACATGGCCCTCCCAAAAGACAGACAGATAGATCACAAAAAAATCCTTTTGGAGACCAGCTTCTGAGAACCGTGTCCCCTGATAAATCCTCTGTCACTCTCTTTGGGGCTAGGGAAAAGTAGGAGGGGATTTTGGATTTTGAATACTGAATCATACTGTATATCCTGGAACCTTTCTGGATCTGGCTGTGTTATGGGTGTGGCCATATGTGGACTTTACCTGTAGGTCATAGGATCAAAGATTCTCAGAGTTATAAGGAACCAAAGAGGGCGAGTAGATCAACTTCCCAGCCAAGTACAGGCTGGATTTTATGGATTAGAAAATATAACTAATAAGTGTGGGGGTGCACCTTGAACTCAGGTCACTTGGTCAGTCAAAAGACATTTATTAAGTGACTAGGTCAGGCACATTGTTAAGCACTGGCGATACAAATAAGAAAAAGAAAGACAGTCCCTACCTTTGTCAAGGAGCCTGTTATCTAAAAGGAGGAGATGACATGAAAAAGCGGAAGGAGGAGGTTCCCTGTGTGGGAATATGGTAGAATCTGGTCCAAGGAGTGGGAAGTTGGTGGGAAATGGAGATTTGGATGGTCTATGAGCCTCTTTAAATGAAAGATTTGGTGGTGAGCTGTCTGGAATTAAGCCCAAACAATTAGAAAACTGTAACAAATAAATAATATGTATGTATGTGTATGAAAAAATATGTGTGTGCATTTATAGACATTCATATATATGAGTATGTGTGTGGTATATATATGAAGAAGGCTTTGGAAAGAGTTCTATGCTCTGCCTTCCAACCCTTCAGTCAGTAAGACAGAGAATCCTGAAGCTAATGAAGAGATATAAGTACCAATATAAGTGGGATTTGGCATTTGTTGAATTTCCTGGGAGCATGTAGATGATGGAGTCCAGTCCAAGGAGCATAGTTTGTGGGAACAGTCTGCTTACTTTTTGTTTAGTTCTTTTCCTCTATAGTCAAAGTATGGGCTAGGGAGTACTAAGGGTCCCTAACACCTTTTCAGTTTATCCCAGAGGAAAAAAGTAGTTTCATAACACAAGATTTTGCAAGGGGGAATGTTGAAAACTATCACATAGGTGGACACTCTCCCTGACTTCTTAAGGAGGTGAGAACCCCAGGAGGATGTTTTCTTGATTCCAGTTGCAGTATTCTATTCATTATGCCACCTAGCTGCCCTCCTTTCTTCTCCATCACTCTCAATCGATTATCCATCTTCTACTTGAGGATAATAAGGTATTCACAACCTCCTGAGGCAGCCCATTTAACTTGGGGACTGCTTTAATTGTTAGGAATTTTTCATTATATTGTACAAAACCTTCCTGTCTGCAACTCTTCTCCTTCCTGTGTTGCTCTTAATTCTTCCCTTGGGGCCAAAAAGAACAAATTTTATCTTTCTATTTTACTGAATTACCCAATTTGAGAGTAATCACTTAGTCTTACCTCTAATAAAAGGGAAGGACAAGGGGTATTAAAAAGTCCATCTCTAGTTGAATGGATTTCATGGAACCTCCAGACAATGTCTGAGAGACATTAAAGACCGTAGGGAGGCTGTCTGGGTCCATGGAATTCCTTGGGCATTGCAAATAACTCATCATTCAGTGTGTTTTCAATTAAAATGAGCTTGTTGCTTAGCTTTAAAAAACAAGCAATGAGACTGGTCCCCATAATGCTTACATGAATATTATTCTCATTTTCCATATGGAGAAACTGAGGCCCTAAGAAAGTGGCTTTTAAATTCATATAATTAGTAAATATCAGAACAATATCTCTAATCCAGGTCATCAAATTTAGACTGCAGTATTTTCCCCACCCATACTGTGCTGTCCTTTCTCCTGCTGCTCTCCAACTCACAGCCTCTATTTATTCCCTCTTTTCTATCACCTTCTTTTCCCATTTCTAATTCAGTTCAAGTATACAAACATTTATTCATCACCTGACCTGGTGCATTGAGTCCTGAGTTTAGTACTTTAGAAAATTTATCAAGAAACAAGACAGTTTCTGTTGAAGATTTTGCTTTTTGCAGTCCTATTCTCTATACCTACTCAGATGCTGAATTCTTTATTTGGTTCCACAAAGAATTTAAAGCTAGAAGGATTCTTAAAGATCATTAATCCTCTAATTTCCCTGAGGGTCCCAGGGATTTTTTCAGTGCATCTTTACTATCAAAACTATTTTCATAATAATTTTAAGATGTTTTAGGTTTGAATATGGTAAATATAGATAAAAATAATCCAAATAAGTAAAAGCTCTTGGAGATCCCCTAATTTTTAAGTATGTAAAAAGGTCCTCAATTTTTGAGAATGTAAAATGGTCCCGAGACTAAAAATTTGAGAGCTGTTTAGCTCATCTAATCCTGTTATTTTATAAAGTAGGAAAGGGTGACCCAAAGATGGGAAGAGATACTTGAAGTCCAGTTTGACTCAGTGAGTAATGAGCAGGGATTGAAGTCTAGTTCCATGTTTACTCAATCACTTATATTTATTTATATTTATATTATAAATTTATTAAATATTATAAATTTACTGTGAGAATATGACTATGATTGAAGCAGTCCCTTCTCCCACAGAGCTTAAAACAAGGAGCTCACAGTATAAAGAGGAAGAAAATGATGATATATACAAGTATATGTGAAATTAGCAAAAAAGAACAAATACAAATAAATCCAAAGATAGGATAATTTGATTTTTTTTTTTTTTTTTTTTTTTTTTTTTTTGCTGAGGCAATTGGGTTAAGTGGCTTGCCCAGGGTCACACAGTTAGGAAGCGTTAAGTATCTGAGACCAGATTTGAACTTAGGTCGTCCTCCTGACTTCAGGGCTGGTGCTATATCCACTGCGTCATCTAGCTGGTCCAACAGGATAATTTGTGAGGGAGGACAGGAGCAGTTGAGGCAATCAGGAAATTTCATGTGGAAGGTGTACCTTGATCAGGGTCTTGAAGATACAGTAGGAATCCTATGAGGCAGACATGAGGAGAACATCTATTCCAGGCAGGGGACAGCTAGTCCAAAGGCATGGGGACAAGAAGGAGATGGAGTGTGTCCTATGTGAAGAACAGAGAGAAGACCAATCTGGCTGGATTGGAGAGTGAAGGAAGGGGCAGTGATGTCCTTGGCAGGGATACTGTGATGGTTTGCCACTTCCTTCTCCAGCTCATTTTACAAATGAGGAAATGGAGGCAAACAGAGTTAAGTGATTTTCTCAGGGTTACATAACTAATGAGTGTCTGAGGGCAGCTTTAAACTCTGGAAGGTGAGTCCTCCCGACTCCAGACCTGGTGCTCCATAACTACTGCCTCCTGTAATTACTTAGATGAGAGGTGATGAGAACCTAAGCAGTATATTGTTAAGTGGAGAGAAAGGATTATATGTAAGAGATATCTCAGCGGTAGAAAGAGTGATTTTTAGCAACTGACTGGATTTGTGGGGTGAGGGATAATGAGGAGTCAAGAATGAGACCAACGTTATAAATTTGGGAGACTAGAATAGTGGTGATGTCTTCTATGAAAAGAACAAAATTTGGACAAAGAGAACATTTCCAGAAAGGATAATGCATACGGTATTAGGTAAGCTGAATTTGTGGTGACTCTGCCACATCCAGTTTGGTATGTCCAGTGGGCAATTGGTGCTTGGAGAAAAAACCAGGATAGAATGTGTGGATTGAGTAATCATCAGTGTAGAGATGATCATTCAATCCCCGGGAGCTAATTAAGTCCCTGACAGAGTATATAGAGGAAAAAAGTAGAGACCTAGAATAGAGCTTGGGTGATCACATGCAGCATTTCATTCCTTGGTAAGTTTGTAAACTCCTAGCAGGCAGGGGCCACCTGTTATGTCTCTCATGCATTTCTGATAGCACCTAGGAAAGTGACTAACAAACACATAGCAATGACACTAATAAGCACTGGAAATAGTTTAGGAATTAGGAGAATGGGGCCATTACTGCAAACTTAATACAGCTTGGCAGTCAAAAATGCTACCTCTGTTTTAGGCTGCATTACAAGAACCAGAATCCAGAATTAGGGCAATGCCAGCCCCTTTGTCCTCTGCCCTGTTCAGTCCATAATCTGGAGCACCCCACAGTTGTAGATGACATATTTCAGGAAGAACAGTCTTTTTATACCTTCTTCTTATCCACATCTGACTATAATTCAGTGATGATACTGTTCTGTTCTTCCCACAAGAGAGCCCACATTCTGACTCTGCATTTTCACTGGCTGGCTGTTCTCCATGCCTAGAATTCTCTCCTTTATCTCTGATGGTTTTCCTGCTTCCTTCAGATCTCAGCTATAACCCTGTCTTCAACAAGAAAACTTACCCTAGTTCTCCTTAATGTTAGCATTTTTCCTCTTGTTTATAATTTGCCACATCTAGACATATCTATCTATCTACATCTATATCTATATTAGTCAGAGGTTGGATATACATCTGTGGGGATGCTTTTTCTTTTAGAGGTTGGACTAATTGACCTTTGAAGTCCCTTCTAATGATGAGATTTTGTGATTCTGTGATTTCCAGTTCTGAAACTAGTTATCTTGTAAATTTACTTCCCTTCTGGGGCTTGTGTTTCCTCAGATGAAAAATTTTGCCTTCTGAGAGCCCAGGTTTTCTGACAAAATGACTAAAAAGAAAATCAGATAAATTACATTTATTTTGAAATTCTAGTGTTCATAATAATACTAGCTTGCATTTATGTAGCATATATTCTCAGTCAGACATTGTGCTAAGCATTTTATAAATATTTTCATTTCATTTGATTCTTATAGCAACAGGGAGATGAGTGTTATTATTATCCCCATTTCACAGATGAGGAAACTGAGGCAATTGGAGCTTACATACTTGACCAGGGTCACACAATAAGTGTCTGAGGCTTTATTTGAACTCAGATCTTCCTAGTTCTAAGCCTAGTGCCCTATCGAGTGTATTACCTAACAGTCCCCAAATTGTCTTTTACATCTTTGCTCCCAAATGACCATGTTGTGTTTTAATGAAGCAGGTTACTGTTGTTTCCACAAGACATGAATTTGGCTTGTGTATTTGCTTGTCATGTAGACTGTGGGCAAAGCTGCTTTTCCTCTCTAAGATTTACTTTATCTGTACTGCAAAATGGAGCTAACAATGTCCCTGTATACTTTGCAGGACAGTTGAGAAGAGCAAATGCAGATATACATAGGCTATTTGTTATTATTTTAGACTCTCTAGGCCTGATGCTTATTTTAACAGATGCCATAAATACCTTTCCTGAGGGTTTATAATGCTGGAACAGCAGAAGTGGGTTTTTAGAATAAAATTAACGACAACTAAGTTGTTTGTAAATCCTGGAACATTTTGGAATTCTATTATCTTGTCAAAACAGAAGATGGGAACAACTCATTAACATATTAATTATTGAAGTTGAAAGAATCATCATTTCAAGTTCAAAACATGACAGACAGGGGCCCTTTTAATGAGTTTCTAACCTTCAACACTACTAAAATGTCTCTTCTCATTCTAATTACACCACAAACTGCATTTGAGTCTTAAATCAGGACTCTTGATAATTGGAATGGGAAGTTGCCCTGTTAAGTTCGCTGAGGGCTGGCACTATTTAGTTTGACTTGGAGTGAAGAAATCTGAGTTCTAATACTACCATTGCCACCTGTTACCTTTGTCAGTCATATTACCTAATTTTTCATAGGATTGAATGTAAAATTATGTAGGTGGATAAAAAAAAAAATCAACTATCAAAATATAAGATAAGGGAGAGATGATTAGACAAACATTTATGTGAAAAGTCAACTAGAATTTTTAAAGTATCTACTATGTTCCAGGTGCCAAGCTAAGCATCGATGATAAAAGGAAAAGTAAAACACAAATGTTACTCTCTTTTTTGCCCCAAATTCATTTTATTTGAAGAAACAGAATAAGCAAAAAGAAAAACAGAAAAGCAATACAAAACAAAATGAAACAAAACAAAAGAGTCATGTGCCCAGCAGAACATCAGAGAAGATTCAAAATATGTAACAATAAATACCAATTTAAGAAAGTGTATATATTAGTAGAGGAAATTATATTCATGAGTGTCTATCTTTTTTTTTTACTTCCTTGTAAACTGTTCTTTTGTTCTCTATCATACACCTTATTTACATTATTCTTTTTTCTTCCCTTCATCTCCCATCCCCACCCCCAAAGGATATATTTATATATACATATATAGATATATACATACACATAGACACAATATCTCCCTTTCATCCCCACTACCCCCAAAGAAGCTACAGTTAAGAAAAAAAAAAAATATATATATATATATGTAGAGAAAGAGAGAGAGAGAGAGAGAGAGAGAGAGAGAGAGAGAGAGAGAGAGAGAGAGAGATACCCTAATACACACGTGTTTTCTCTCCCTGCTAACTCTTTTATTAAATTCTGCTCCATAACTTGGCTTACTATTGGTTAATCTTCCCCCACCAAGGGATTCCTTCCTTGTCTTCTTCCTTCACCCTTTGTTTCCCTATCTACTTGTTCTTCCTCATTATTTCTTCATAGATTTTGGAGAGTGCTATATCCTTCATGGTATATATATATATATAGTGTTGCCTATTGAACCCATTCTCAATGCGAGTAGGACAAACCCTACTCTCAAGGAGCTCATAGTCTAATGAAGGAGATAATATAGAAACAAGATATATAACAGGATGAAGTGGAAATAATCAATAGAAGGAGAGCACTTAGATTAAGGAGGACAAAGAAAGGCTTCCTGTAGAAGATGGAATTTTGGCTGACATTTAAAGGAAGCCAGGGAAGGGAATAGGTAAAGATGAGTAGTCAGAATATGGAATGTGGTGGTGATGAGGAATAGCAAGGCATTCAGGATTACTCCTTAACAGAATATGTGTGTGGGGGAAAGAGAGAGTAACGTAAAAAGATTGGAAAGGTAGGAAAAGGCCAGTTTAGGAGCAGCTTTGAATCCTAGAGGATTATAAAATCTTTGAAGGTGATAGGGAATCACTGGAATATTTTTGAAAAGGAGGGTAATGTGGTCAAATCTGAGCTTTAGAAAGATCATCTTGACATCTACATCTGAAGGACCAACTAGAGTGATTAAAGACTTTGAGAGAGGGATACCAACCAGCAGGCAGTTGCAGTAGTCAACTTTGAGGTTATGAAGATCTGTAGCCAGGTGGTTGTAGTATCCTAGAAGAGAAGGTATAGAAGAGATTTTACAAAACCAAAATGAATAGGATTTGACTATTGGTTGCATATGAAAGTAAAAGAAGGGTAAGGAATTAAGGATGACATCTAGATTATGAGCTTGGGTGACTGGGAAGATGGTGGTACCCTTGAGAGTAACAGAGAAGTTAGGAAGAGATGAGAGTTGGGGGAAAGATAATAAGTTCCATTTTAGAGTTGTTGGGCTTAAGATGCCTACAGGACATCTAGTTTGAAATGTCTAATAGGCAGATGGAAAAGGAAGACTATAGAGCAAGAGATATTAGGGTTGAATGAGCAGATCTGAGAGTCATCTGCATAGAGATGACTAAATTGGAAACTGAGAGCTGATCAGATCGCCAAATGAAATCATGTAGAAAGAGAGACCATATAAGATTTAACAGTATGATGATGATCCAAGAAGAACAGATAATCCTGGACTACATTGAGAGGCATAATCTCCAGAAAAAGAAAGGTTATAGAGTTTGTCTTAGTCAGATCCCATCTCTAAAATATTGTGTCTAGTTCTGGGCATTTCATTTTTTTTTTAATAACTTTTTATTGATAGAACTCATGCTAGGGTAATTTTTTACAACATTATCCCTTGCATTCACTTCTGTTCCGATTTTTCCCCTCTCTCCCTCCACCCCCTCCCCCAGATGGCAAGCAATCCTTTACATGTTGAATAGGTTACAGTATATCCTGGATACAATATACGTGTGCAGAACCGAACAGTTTTCTTGTTGCACAGGGAGAATTGAATTTAGGAGGTATAAATAGCCCGGGAAGAAAAACAAAAATGCAAGCAGTTTATATTCATCTCCCAGTGTTCTTTCTTTGGGTGTAGCTGCTTCTGTCCATCCTTGATCAATTGAAACTGAATTAGCTCTCTTTATCGAAGAGATCCACTTCCATCAGAATACATCCTCAAACAGTATCGTTGTTGAGGTATATAATGATCTCCTGGTTCTGCTCATTTCACTTAGCATCAGTTCATGTAAGTCTCGCCAGTCTTTTCTGTATTCATCCTGCTGGTCATTCCTTACAGAACAATAATATTCCATAATGTTCATATACCACAATTTACTCAACCATTCTCCAATTGATGGGCATCCATGGGCATTTCATTTTTGGAGGACCACTGAAAAGCTAGAACATGATGAGAGGAGGAGCAAAACTGGGATGATGAAGACTTGGGAAATTATGGCATCTCACATTGATGTAACCAAGTGGGTATATTTAGTTTAGAAAAAAGATAGCTTAATAAGGTTGTGGGAGATAGCAGGAAAAGGGCAGGGAGAAGCAGATATCTGAAGATGTGTTATGGAGGAGAGATTAGACTTGTTCCCTTTGGTCCTATAAGATACAAACTAGAAGCAATGACAGAATAGAGAGAATGATGAATTTAATCTTAGGAAGACCCTAATTAAAATCCTGCCTCACACACCTTCTTAGCTGTGTGGTCCTGGGCAAATCACTTAATTTCTTCCCGCTCCTGAGTGATAGAGATGACAATAGCACCTATCTCATAGGTTGTTATAAGGATCAAATGATAAAATATCCATAAAATGTTTTATAAATCTTAGCACCATATACATGTTAGCTATTGTTATTAGTGACACCAATTCCCTTGTTATTTACTTATGTATGTGATGTGGAAAAGTTACAGGGAGATATTTTTGCCTACTATATATCATATTATGGCTTGAAGGTGATCTTTGTTTCTCAGAACTCTAACTTTGTGTGAGTGTATCATGAACACCTTTAGGCTGTCTGGTGACGCCTATAGAATTCCTCTCAGAATAATATTTTTAAATGCATAAAAATTAATATACAAAGATAACTAATTATGATGAAATACAGTTATCAAAAATATGTAAAAAATAATACGTAAAAAACTAATTCATGGACCCCAAGTTAAGTGGGACTTATGTTCCAGTAGATCCTTTCAGATCGGAAAGTTCCATTTTTTCCTGCTATATAAAGAACTATTATAATTAGTTTTGTACATATGAATCCTTCTCACTTTTCTGTGATTTGGAGGGGACGGTATTGGCCTATTAATGATTTTGTTAGTTCAGAGAGCTTAAGCACAGTTTAATATCTTTTTTGGCCACAAACCCAAATTGCTTTCTAGATGGTCTGGACTAGTTCATAGTTCTACCAACAGTACATTAATGTGCTTGTTTTCTCATATCCCCTCTGGCATTTGTCATTTTCCTTTTTTGTCAACTTTGCCAATTTGATGGGTATGAGATAGAACCTCAAAGTTGCTTTAATTTTAGTACTCTAATTATCAACAATTTGGTGCATTTTTCTCCCATAGGGCTATGGATAGCTTATATTTCTTCCTCTGAAAATTTCCTATTCATTTTTTTTTTTTTTTTGCTTTATGTATTAATAGGTGAAAGGGTGTTAATCTTATAAAGATGAATCAATTCCTTATATATCTTGGAAATGAGATATTTTATTTTGTCAGAAAAATTTGCTGCAAAGATTTTTTTTTTCTCAGTTGCTTGTTTACTTTCTAATTTTAGCTGCGTTGGTCTTATTTGTGGAAAGATTTCTTAATTTTATGTAATCAAAATCTCGCGTTTTTTCTTCGGTGATCTTCTCTATCCTTTATTTGGTCATGAACTCTTCCCCATCCATAGATCCGAAAAGTAATTTCTTTCTTGCTCCTCTAATTTATGACGTTATCGTTTTTTGTCTAAGTCATGTACACTTTGGATCTTATGTTGCTATATGGTATGATTTGTTGATCTGTGTCTAGTTTTTTGCCAGAGTGTTTTTAATTTTCCTAGGAGTTTTTGTTGTAACCTCAGAAAATCAAGTCTTTGAATTTTTCAAACATTCAATATGAGTTCATTTGCTTTTGTATACTTTGTTCCTAATTTGGTCCACTGATCAATCTTTTTCTTAATCAGTATCAAATAATTTTGATGATTGCTACTTTTCAATATACTTATAGGTTCCCTTCTTTTCCACTTTTTTTCATTTTCCTGGAAGTTGTTGCCCTTTGATTCCTACAGATGACTTGGCATTTAAAAAAATACCTCTATGATCCATGATAATTTAATTAGTATGTATTTAACAATACATTAATTTAAATAGCATTTAAATATTTTTATATTGTTTTGGCCTACTCATGAACAATTAATATTTCTCCCAATTATTTAGATCTGTTTTTATTTACATAAAGAATAGTTATATGTGTATGTCTTGGTCGGTAAACTTTTAAGTGTTTCTTTTATCCTGTAGTTATGTTAAATGCAATCACCCTAATTTTTTAGATGAGAAAGTAAGGCTAGGAGAGATTGTGACTTGTCTACAATCACACAGTGTCTTAGGTGGAATTTGAACTTTTGAATTCTAAATTTACCATTCTGGCCATTATGATATGATTATGATGCCTCAAAAAATAGTGAAACCAGAAGTAGGAGTGATAGGAAATAGGTAATAAGTTTGAATTTAGACATCTTGAGCTGCTGATGGGACTTCCAGGTAAAGATCCTTGGATCATGGGTTTAGTCATTAAAGATCATATAATTCAATTTCCTCATTTTATAATTCTTAACTGACTTGTCCAAAATCACACAGCAAAGCAAGAAACTGGAACTTGAATGCGTTCTCTGACTTCCAAATCTAGTTTATCTTACTATAACATCCAAGTCCTAAAGTGTCCCTCAGGCAACCAAAAATTCAAGTGTGGAGTTCATAAGTAATTGATGGCTGCTAGACAGAGTTATTGTTATTCGGTCATTTCAGCCTTCATGACCCCATTTCGGATTTTCTTGGTAAAGGTACTAGAGTGGTTGACTATTTCCTTTTCCAGCTCATTTTACAACTGAGGAAACTGAGGCAAACATAGTTAAATGACATGTTCAGCTAGTAAGTGTTTGAAATCAGATTTGAACTCAGGAAGATGAGTCTTTTTGAACCCAGGCCTGGCACTCTATCTTCTCATCACTTAATTGCCTTAGACAGTAGTAAGATATAAAGATTTTCCTTTTCTCCCCACTCCTTGCCATCCCTTGAATTGGTTCATAGAGTCATAATATCCTAAATATATTTTTGAAAAGGCACTTTGAAGGACCTCTATTTCCACCTCTTTATTTTACATAGAAAGAAACAAGCCTGGAGCTATTAGTTATGTGATTCATGTAACTTCACTCTGATAATAAGCATCAGAAATGGGATTCTGATCCTTGAACAGATCTATTTCTATTATACCTGCTCTAAAGAGCAGGGGCTGGGGGGAAAAACCCAACCATGCTTGTAACATAATGGCAAGGAAGGAGTATCATGATAAAAGATAAAGGATGCTGGTCTCTAAGACCCAGTGGCTTTTGAGGTTGGCAACTTGAAATGTAAGTATAATATGTGAACTAGCTTGTTAATTTTTCTCTGTTCTATAGCTAACTGTTTGCTATTGTATCTGCTATTGTTAGCTGTGCCTTCAATGTTATTGTGTATCTAATATGGGGATAATATTAAAATTGAGAGGAGACTTGAATCTTTTGGGTGGGAGAGTCAAGATTTAAATAGATATGAACTGATGGGTAGAATGGTATAGTAGAAATTCAGAGGACTTGGGTTTAAATCTGCTCTCTGCTGTTCATTAGCCCTGTCTCACTGCATTTTTGTGAGGATCAGAGGATAGTAGACTTTAAGCTGGAAAGGACTTCGTAGCCATTCATTTCCACTCCCCCATTTTATAGATGAAGAAACTTAATCAGAAGTAAGTTGTTTAAGTGCTGTGACTTATTCATGGGTAACATGGTAGTTAAGTGGCAAGGCCAGAATTTAAACCATATCCTCTCTTTTCTAAATCCAGCACACGCTGCCATTTTTACTCAAGGAAGGAAGTGTCTATCAAGGTCAGTAGAAGTGTCAACTATGATGATAAAGATGGAATTTAGCAGGGATTAAAACAGGTTCAATTTTAGACATGTGATACGGCAGTCAAAAAAAAGCAAAACCCCACAATATGTGATTGCTTTCCTGGAACTGTGATATTTGCATGCGCTCTCCCTCCACTGATACAAATTGTTAATCACCAGCACACAGAGACACCTTCCTGTCTTTCACGATTCTGGTTTCTCTTTTTCTGTGATTAGAGCATTCACCCACTCAACATGGTGCAGGCTTTCTTTGGCTCTTTTGAGTATCTCAGAGTTATGTGCTAATGTACCACTTGGGTGATACCATTGGAAATATCTCTCATTCTCAATACATGAGTGGTCCACTTCCTGGCAGACTCAATACATATTCCACAGCATGTTTTATTCTATGGGTTTTTTTGTTTGTTTGTTTGTTTTCAGGTGTTCAGGCATCCAGGGAAGGTAATTTAGTAGTCATGATTGGTAACATAATGTTGTAGCCTGATCATGTCTGGCTAAAGGATGGGAAGGCTCGTAACCAAGCACCTCTCCTGCCCCATTGAGCTCTCCTTTGGAGACTACACATAAATTGATAGACTGCATTAAGAGAAGCATCACATCCAAAGCAAAGGGAATATATTCCATCTTCTTCTGCCTTGGTCTTACCACATCTGGAATAGTAGAAGAATTGGAGTTTAAATTCAGTTTCAGACATAGACTAGCTGTGTGATCTTGGGAAGTCATTTATCTTCTGTTTGCCTCAGTTTTCTTATTTGTAAAATGGCAATAATAATAGCACCTAACTCCTGGAATTGTTATGAGATAATAATTGTAAAGCACTTAGCACAGTGCCTAATACTTAGTAAATACTATATAAATGCAAATTATTGTTATTATTGTTATTATTCATTATTTTCAAATAATGAAAGAGGAAGTAACCCTATCTCCTGAACCCTGGACTCTGCTCAGTAGCCTAGGAGCTACATTAAAATGTACACTGACAAACTAGACTATATCCAGGAGGAATAACCAGGATGAAAAATGGTCTAGAAATGGTACATCATAAATTGAAAGTTTTGAAGGTCATGGAAAAGTCCTCCAGTAGGACTAGGTAGTACCTACCAGGTAGGTACATGTTTATATATAGTCCCAGAGGGCAGGATTAGGACAAGTGATAGAAGATACAGAGAGGCAGCCCAAATAAATTCTTACCTGAACATTTATCCCTCAATCAGTTCCCTGACAAGTCCAGATCCAGCCTTTACTTGAATTGATGAGCTAGATGGCAGAGCAGATAGAGCATTAGACAAAGAATGAGGAAAGAACTGGATTCAAATTCAGTCTCAAACACTAATCTGGGGTGTAGGTATAGATTCAGGTTGGTATGATGTTCTTGTTGAGGATCAGTCACATCTGGGATGGCCATTTTATTTCCCTCATTGAGCCTGCCCTATGAAGAGTCATAATAAGTGGCCACCTTTATGTGATGCTTGATTTGCAGAGGGAAAATTCTTTCCTTCCCAACAATATAAATGATATTTGATGAATCATATTACCTCAGTGTTCAAATCTGGCCTGAGACACTTGACACTTACTAGCTTTATAATCCTGGGCAAGTCACTTAACCCTGACTGCTTTGACCCCAAATTTTAATAACTATATTTCAATATAATTGATTTCCTTTGAAATCCTATATATTACATACATTTAAAAACATTCTGGTGGAACTCTGTAGGTTTCTTCACAATGCCAAAAGGGTCCACAAAACAAAAAGGTGTTAAGAGCCTCTGCCCTAAACCCATTTTTTTCCCTCCAAATTTCCATTTTTCCACTATGACCTTGAAGTCATTCCACACATTTCAGGATCCTTAGGCACTCTGTTCCCCACCCCTTTATCCAGGCAACTGACAAATCCTGTAATTTCTCCCCAAGACATCCTTAGCATCTTTTCCTTTCTCTTTGTTTACGTGGCTACTTCTCTTGTGCATCACCTCTCATTGTTGCTATATTGTATGAGAACCCTTACAGTAGAAAGGCTGACAAAAAGACTTGTAATTGTTCTCCTTGCTTCTACTCTAGCCAGTCCACCTTCCACACAATTGTCAAATGAATCTTTCTAAGGCTCAGGTCCCTATTCTGTCCCCAAAATCTTAGTGGCTCTGTATTGCTTCTTCCTGAGATGTAATATAAAGGCCTCCTCTCCCTACCCCTAAATTTAAGGCTTTCGAGAGTCTGACTCATACTTATTCTTCAATTTAATTGAATTTAGGCAAACATTTATAAGAACCTACTATGTAGAGTAACAACACCTCACAAGCTTATAGGGCTTTAAAACTTGTCAGATTTGATTCTCACAAAAATACAGAGATATAAAATGAAAATGAAATAATCCTTTCAACCAAAAGACTTGGTATCTATTTGGGGATGCAATAAGTACACCCACAAGTATAGCAAAAGAAAAAAAATTAGAAAGAAGAAATGACCAAAGTGGATCAGGGAAAGCTTTATAGTGAAGAGAGTACCTGAGTTGTTTTGAAAAAAGACAAAAGATTTCTGAGTGTCAGAGTTGAGAAGAAGGATATTCCAGGTATGAGGAATAACTTGTGAATATACTGGGAAGAAGATGCAGTATCAAAGGAGAGGGGGACTGTGATTGGTCCATTTTTATGGTTCTGGAAGGGGAGTAGGATGAAAGAAGACTGAAATGGTAGGTAAGATCTAGATCATGGAAGACCTGCAATGTCAGCTTAAGAAGATTTTTTCCCCCTCCTCTCTCTCTTGAAGGCAACAGTGAGCCCTGAAAGGTTTTTGAGTTAGGTGTTTTTTAGGGAAATTATTTTGGCAACTGCACATGGTGGACAGGTTGGAGTCAGGGAGACCATTTTGGAAACTGCTCAGTAAGGCAGGATATAGGTAATAAGAATCTGACCTGGCATCTCATCTCCATGCCTTTTCACAGGCTATCTCCCTCCTCAGCTGTCTTTTAGTTTCCTTCCTTAAGAAGTCTTAGCCTCTTTCGGGGTTCAGTTCAGGTGCCCCTTCTATGCTGAGCCTTTCCTGAGCTCTTCCTCCTCCTCCTCTTGTCTCCTCCCCCTCCCCTTGGTAATACTCTTTCCTTCCTCAAATTATCTTGCTGTCGACTTGTAACCATAGGCTAAACATTAAAAGCGTTCTCTTCCCCATCCTCCATCTCAAATAATAAACACTCAACCTCCTTGATTGTTTGGTTGGGTTGAGCCCCGGTTCCTGTCAATAAATATTTGTTGCATTTAATTTCTTGGCCACTCCCTCCCCCCAAAAAAACCTGATTTTCACCTCATAGGGTTGTTCAAAGGATTTAGAACTGTAAGGATCAGTCGATAGAGAAGATCCATTCCAAAGTCTTCAGGTAATATTTGAAGAAACTGAACCAAAGTGTAGTGACTTGAAGGTCATTCAGAGGCAGGATTAGGATTTGAATCTTTTAATTTAAAAATACAGCTCTTTTTCCATTGCTGCATCAAACTCTTTCCCCTCCCCTACACCCTCCGCCCCCCCCCCCCCCCCCCCCCCCCCACACACACACTCGCCTTTAGGGAAGGGATTGATCATACATTCATTTGTTCGCCCATCATCTCTCAAGCATGCTAGGTTCAGCTTTGTGCTGGGGGTTAGGGCGTGGGGGGCGGTGTTGATATCAAGATGAATAACTTTAGATGCTTTTAGAATCAAGGCATTTTAGCGCTTTGAAGGGATCCTAAAACCCAGAAAGAGATTAAGAGATGGTTTCTCCTTCCTCTCCTTCCCTTTACTGGGCGTGGGGAGGTGGGTGCGATTTTTCAGTGGCGTCCTAGGAACATCGAGTTTTATTCCTGGGTGGGCAGAAAGTTGATGATTAATTGATGTCCCAGGGTAGTCCTTCCATGTTTTTTGTGCTGCTGGGCGAGACCGGAGTACGCCCCTTGGGGGCAGCTTTTGCGTGGAGATGAAAATCTCATCCAGCTGAATCCTCTGTCCAGTCTGGCTCGGGGATGAAATAAGGGAGAGGCGGGGAGGAGAAACTGCTTCCCCCAGCTCGTTGGCTGGAGAAAGGAGGAGGCTCCAGTTGGGTCTGTGGTTTACTCTTCCCTCCGCCCCTTCTGCTTCACCCCTCCCCCCTCCCACCTTTGCCAACCGCGACTCGGCTCCTCCTGTTGGGCGCTGTAACCCTACCCGGCCGGACTGGAGCTGGGCGAGCTACGCGCATCAGCTCGGGGAAGCCGAGCTCTGTCCAGGCCGGGCTAGGAGAAGGAGGCAGCGGGCCGGGTGGGCTGGCTCCGCGTGCGCCGACTGCGGCAGAGGGAGACCTGCGGGCCGGCGCCTCTACCTAGCCTCGCCTTGTGCTCCAGCTCCAGGCTGGGGCGCGGGGCGTGCGAGCTGCCTTCGTTTCTGCTGCGCTATACGAGCCTGGCTGGGCCAGGCCAGGGAAAGGGACGGGACATGCTGGGGCAGGCTCCTCGCTGCGCCAGGTAATTCCCACTGCGGGCAGCTCTCGGGGGCCTCCCGGGGGGAGGGGAGAGGGCTGGTGCGGCTGCGGGGACCCTCTTGGGGCTAGATGAGCTCCGGTGCTGGAGGTGGGACTGCCTCCGCCCTTGCACCCCAGCAGTTTATCCCGGGGGTCTTTGTAGAAGCCTCGACTTAGGAGAATCTCCGGGTTCTAGGATTGTTGCGCTTTTCCTCCGGGAGGGACTGATTGGCCACTTCTCCCTTCCCCCAGCATTCTGGGGATATTCTGGGGGTCTTGCAAAATGGGACCTCGGATTCAGGTTTTGAGGCTCCCTTTTTAAAGGTTCCTTGGAAGGGGCTGGGAAGGGGCCCCACATTTGCCGATTCCTTGGGGGTTCTCGACTGATAAATCAGTTATCGTGATAAGCTCCTGGATGGGACAGATGAAAACCTGGCCTGGAATGCGTCTGTCCCAAGCCCCGCACAGGTGCCCGTTGCAGTACTAGGGTGCACAGGTTCGAGGGTGGGGAGAAGCACCCTGGGAAAGGCAAGGGGAAGCCGTGCTTTTGGGGAACTACTCTTCTGAGCGAAGCTGTTTGCACTAAACCACTTCCTTTTCTGGGAGCTGGGCGCCCTGCGTCCCTGGAGGGGCCCAGACCAGGCTTTTTCCCCTTTCAGATTGACTGACCATTGATTCTGTTTGAGCTAAGAGTTTCCTTAGGGGGTGAGAGTGAGATCAGAGCTTGGGGTGGGGTTAGTTTCCATCAATGTCCAGCCAAAGAGGAAGAACAATGGATTTTGAATCTAAAGACCTGGCTACTAATGCTAATTTTGCACTTATTATCTGTCTGACCTTGTTTAAGTTATTTCTTTCTGAGTCTCAGTTTCTCCCAGGTAGGATATGGAGATTGGGCTAAATGATCTCTAAGGTCACATTCAACTCTAAAATCAGACTTCCTGAGGTCCTTCTCCCCTAGCAGGCAGAGACAGATGTAGGAATAGGACTCAGGTGTCCTACCCCTTAGATTAAATGCCTTTTCTCAGAGTCAGGCTTGGAATCTGCTATCCTCCAGCATGTCCAAGACTCAGTGACTTCATGGTGAGGGGAATGCTGATGTTTATTTTTTTGGGGGGGGTGAGGGGGATTCGTGAAAGAGTGTATGTTGATGCAGTAAACTGTTCTTTGCCTCTGAGCTAATGACAGGTTTAACAGCTTCATTAATTTATTTATTGAACAAAAGTTTCTATAGAAAGTAAGTCCTTCCCCTTTGACCTCGTTATCTCATTTATAAAATGGAATTGCGACTTTTAAAATGTTTTCTTGTGTCTTGGACTTCTTTAGTCACCTTGCAAAGCCTGTGGAATCTCTCAACATCATATTTTTAAATGCATAAAACAAAACATGTAGAATCACATAGGAAATATTGAATTTATATTGAAATGCACTTATATATGTTTCAACTGCCAAAGTCTTGGCCCCCAGGTTAAGAAACCCCTCAGACCAGTTGATCCTGAAATTCTCCCAGCTCTAAAAATGTTTGTTCTGAGGTAAAGTACCTTTCAGCACTTGCATTCCATATTCTAAGATCTTTTCTACCTTGAACATTACATATTTTAGGGAAATGGGGAAGGGGAAGGAGAAGAGTCTAGCTGGGCTTGGTGATGAAGCAGCCGTTTTCTGTTTGAGAAGGAGATCCAATACCTCTTGTGTCTTGTCCTCAGGGAGCTTACCAGCTGTAAGGACTGCCTAGCAAGTGATTATTGAAATCTACTAGGCTAGCTGGGTGTGAGGATAGACAGAAAAAAGTCTCTGATGGGAAGAGGAAAAAAACTTGGGAGATTTCTAAAATTCTTTCCTTCCTCTTTTGTTATCCTGGTCAAGAAATATGGAAGCGTTGATTGTTTTCTCACTTGATGGCTATAGACCTTCAAGGGTCTTCACACTATTCCTTCCACTTCCATTATCCCGTTTCTCTTTCCTTTCTATTTGACCTCTTTATTTTCATCTTTTTTGTCCACCCATTCATCCTTCCCTTTTCCCTTTTTACCTCTTCCCATCTCTTCCTTTTTCTCCTTCCTCTGTCCATCTTTCCCATCCCCATTTATTATTATTTTCTTTTTTTATCTCTCCCTCTCCTATTATCCTCTTTTCCTTTTCTCTCACTTCTTTTCCCTACTTCTTTCTCCTTGCCTTTTCTCTTTCCACTTCCTTCCATCTTGTCTCTTACCTCTTACTCTTCCCTCTTCTCTCTTCTAAATACTTATTCTCATCCCATTCACCCTCCTTATTCATTACTCTTTTCAGCTTCTCACTGTCTTTCTCCTTCCACTTTCTTCTCTTCTTGTCATTCTTACTTCTTCTTTTCTCCATTGTCCTCTCTCTATTAGCCACCCCCATTTCTAGTAACTGCCAAGCTCCCCTTCCTTTAGAAGTCACTTTCAAAGGAAGAAACTTTCTTTAGAAAGTTTCTGCTTAGGCTTCCCTCTTAACCAGAAGTTTTCTCTTTGTAGAGACTTCTAGGATTATGTTTGGGCAGCCTTGTGCCTACCCAGCTTCTTAGCACTGTCCCTTCTTCCCCATATCCCCATCTGCCTATTCGGTGCCCTCTCTTCCTCACTGATCACTTGCTACTTTCACTTCACCACAGTGCAGTGAAAAAACACTGACTTTGGAGTTGAAGGATGTGAGTTCAAGTCTATGTTCTGCTTTTTTTTTTTTTTAAGAGTCCTATTCATTATTTTTTTTAATCTAATATTTTTCAATTATCAAACATTTATTTTCTCCCTAGTTCCCTACTCATTGGAAAAAAAAAGAAAAATAAAACCTTTATAATACATTGCACAGCTAGAGTAAAACAACTTGCTCTGTCTACTTTTTATGATGTGTGATCTTATTGGCAAATTTCTTCTTTATAGCCTCACTACAAAAAGAGGTGGTTGTGACTGTATGGCATTTTGGTAGTTTTCATCTCTGACTTTCTCTATTATAAGTCCCCTTCGGACTCCAAATCCTATAATTCCTAAGTCTGCTTCTGTTTTGAGAAAAACAGCAGAGGTGAGTGAGTAAATGGACACAGGAAATGAGTGGTAGGAAGCTGGTGAGCAATTTCTGAATCTGCACTGACTCTTTAGGGGCTGCCTAGATAGAGGTCCAGGTTCCAAGTTCTAAATTCACTAAGGACTTCCAGTCTCAAAGATTGTTCATGGAAAGACTTGTTATTAGTGGTCTAGAACTGGATTATGTGGCATCTGACTATAGAAGGAATACCAACAAGTCTGTAGCAGCTTTGAAAGATTATTCTCAATGGCAAGGTGGTGGTGGCCTGTCTACTCTTGGATCAGGTAGATTAAAATTTGCAGTTATTGTTTTCTCCTTTCTCTCTCCCTATCTCTCAACCCACAAGGAAGTGACAGCTTTGATACTGGGGTGGAAGGCCTGGGTTCCATTTTTGGCTTGTCACAATGTAGTATGTGAGAAAGATGTGTGAGCTGGATAGGCTACAGGAGGTCAGTTTAAGGGATAACACTGGGCAAATCACCTTGAACCTGATTTAATTCAATAAACATAATAATAATAATTATTATTAACAATAATCATAAAATAATCATTTACTTTTAAGGCTTCTTGTGATGACCAAATAAGATAATGTATTTAAGGGATCTTTTTTGTTTGTTTTTTTAGTTAACAAAAATCCTCACCTTCCACTGAGAAAGAAAGCAGAATTAAAAACACTATTACAAACATGTATAGATAAGCAAAACAAATTCCCTCATTGGCCATGTCCAGAAAACAATAGATCTCAGCCTGTACTAGTTGTCCCTATTAGGAATGGGTAGCATGTCATATGATGAGTCTTCTGGGATTGTGGCTGGCCATTGCATTCGTTGATCAGAGTTTCTAAGTCTTTCAATGTTGTTTGTCTTTGTATTATTTCTGTTACATTATAAACTGTTTTCCTGGTTCTGTTCACTTCCCTCTGTTTGGATTAAGGGCTCTTTTGTTTTCTCTGCGCCTCAACTCCCTGGCATCTCTCACTCATCTGATTTCATGGCAATTTATACTTACAGTGTCCTAAGACAGAGAACTGCAAGTAACCAACTTCTTATTTTATAGATGAAGAAACTAAAGTCACTATTCCCTCCACTGCTTAGAATCTCTACTAGCTACACCCCTTGTATGACCTTGCTGGGGACACCTTCAGGGTTCAAGTTTTTAATAAATATTTGTTGAATTGGTTAGGTGATTTGATTGCTGGCGGATTTTTTTTTTTTTTTTTTTAGGAAGATCAAAGGAAATTCAGGAGCTGGAGGGTCATCTGAGCACTCAGACCAAACTCCTTTTCCATTGAGTCATTTGACTTTAGGAGACTTTTCTATTCCTATACTACCAGCAGCTGTGGAGTGAGCCTGGGAAAGTCTGGCTCTAGGGGGTACCCAGTGCCCATGGGCCTCAAGCCAGAGCCTTCACCACTGTTGGATTTAGCTGGGATTGAGTCTAAAAAGAGACTCTTATCTAGTATTAGTAGGATGGAGAGAGCTTTACACTGGGAATTGGGAGAATCACTCCTTATTTTCTAGTTACTAACTTTGATGATCTTGAGCAGGTCTCTTCCTGCTCCTCTCCCCCCTTTTTTACTTCTTCATTTTTCTAATCTGTCAAATAAGGAATTTGGATTATAGTATTCTAAGATGTTTCAGCTTTAACATCCTATATAGCTGCCCTTTTTTGTGGTCTTTTTCCATCACTAACATTCTGCATTAAGGTCTCTTATAACCCTAAGGTTGTCTGTTGCAAATTCTCTATGCCTCTGACATTCTGTATTCTCTATTCTAAGACCCCTCTCGGCTCCGACAATCTGTGTTCTCAAGCCCCTTTCAGTTCTGACATTCTGTGATCTAAGCCCCATCCACTCTACCAGATCTATATTTTAAGGCTTCTTCCAGCTTTTAATAGCTTAGATTCTGATTGCTTACCCACCAAATTTGCATTGATGAGATGGGGAAAAGCCGGTTGGTCGGCCTCGGTGCCCTGGCCAGACACACAATCCTTAGCTTGGAAGAGAAGCAGGGTTGCAGCATGTTAACTTCTCCTCCTGGCTCAGGGCCATTTGGATGGCTCAGTGCTGAGCTGAGCTGAGCCGAGCTCCCTCTGTGACTCACCACATCGCGGAATTGTGTGACATAGGCAAATTTTTCTTCTCTACCCCTTACTCCCCCACCTCTCTTTCTTAAAGTCAGCTTCTGGCTGGTAGAATCATGAAGGTCCAGAGTGTGTATCAGGCTGCAAGGATGAGCCCTTCCTAGCTAGGGAGGCAAGAAAAACAGGCAACTCAGTGGCTGATTGGGGAGTGAAGAGAGGGTGGTATGCAATAGCATCACAATACCAGGTTTTAGGTCAAGAGGGGACTATACAATCATCTAGTCCTGAAGTTCTTAATTTGGGATTTTAGGGACTACATGAATTTGGATGGATAAAAATGCATTTTGATTTTTATAACCTGTAACTTATATTTAGCATTTCCTTTAATTATTTCAGAACATTTTCTTTTTTTTTTTTTTTTTTTTTGAGAAAGGGGATCCATAGGCATCAACAAACTTCCACAGGGATCCATAACACATAAAAAAGTTAAGAATTGTTGGTTCTGTAGATGAGGAAACAGAGACCCAGAGTAGAGATTCACATTCAGGGCCTCTGGCCTCAGAGCTAGTGCTATGTATTACAGCAGAGAGCCTTTTGAGCAGAGAGCTGGCTTGCCATCACAAGTTTCCTTTTGTCACCTTGGCAAGCGAGACCACAAGCTTCCTTATCTGTAAAAGAAGGAATCTTCATCGACGCCCTAGATGGGAAGCAATTTTGGTGCAGAAGAAAAAAATACTGAGCTTGAACTTAATAGACCTGGTTTCACATCAAAGTTCTGACATTTGTTGGCTGTATGATTTTGAGAAAGTCATGTCCATCATCTTGAACCCTGTTCTTTCACTTATAAAAAGAGTATTTTAGGCTAGGTGATTTCTAGGGTCCCTTTGAAGTCTTAGATTCTATGATTCTGGGAAAAGCATGAAAAGGAGTTGAGGAGGGTAGGATCATACCACATCGTGTGTGAGTTCTAGGAAGGCAGAATGGACCTTGTGCCCAATGGGGGACTTAAGGCAGTTTTTGAGTAGGAGATGAACATAGGCCTGTGGATCAGGAGAATTAATCTGGCAGTTGTGTATAAAAGGTGGAAAACCTGGAGGCCATTGCAATGACCTAAGCTAGTTATTGGAAATAGTGTGTGCTAAGATGGTGACAGTAAGAATAGAAGGCAAAAGCAGCTGAGTCAAAAGTTAAGTGCTTTCTAGGACCTAGCATTGTGCTACATCTTGAGAATGTGAAGAAAGGCAGGAACTCGGAATATAAGTAATCTCAGCAAAATCTCCTTTTCTTGAAGAAGCATTTCTGGGTCTTTTTTAATCATCCCTTTCTTTTCTTTGGGATCAATTTTTCTTTCTGTATCTTGTTTGTACATGGTTGTTTCCATGTTTTCTCCTTCATTAGATTGTGAGTTCCTTGAGAGCAATGTATATCTTTTGCCTACTATGCTGAGCACATAGTAGGTACTTAATGTTTATTGATTTAAATTTAAATGTTTATTGATTTAACTAGCATATCACTACCATCATCTAGGATTTGAGAAGTGGCATAAAAGTCAAGATAGAGAACATGAGAATGGGAGCAGCTATGAATTCAAATCTAGTCTGTCACTTTCTGGCGGTGTGACCTGGACAAGTCACTTAACCCTGTTTGCCTCAGTTTTCTCAACTGTAAAATGAGCTGGAGAAGGAAGTGGCAAATCATTCCAGTATCTTTGCCAAAAAACCCCAAATGGGGTCACAGAGAGTCAGGCACAATTGAAAAAAATTGAACAACTTAATGGAAAAAGAAGATTGATTGATCCCATGGGGTGAGAAAGAGAGATAATGGATGAACTAGTAGCTAAAAAAAATCAGGTGGCCTCTAGCCTGCTTTTGGATTTATAGCAAGAGAGAAGAGCGCCACAGGATGAGATACCATGAGTTGGTTGTGGATGGATTCCTCTATGGATGGGTTGTTTTATCAGAGAGAGAAAAATGATACTTTGGATCACAGCAGCAACTATTGTTCACAGTCCTAGGGAATCCCCCAGGCTCACTTGCTGTTTTTTGGAATTTAATGGTAGAATAAATCAGAGATCATCTGGTCCAGCCTGGCCTTAATAGAAATTCCCTTTTGAATATCCTTAATAAATAGTCACCTAGTTTTCACTTGAAGAATTCTAGTATTGGGGAATTTGCAGCCCATTATATTTTTGGATACTTTTAATTCTTAAAAAGTGTTTTTTAAAATATATTAAAATTCCATGGGAAACTGGAAGAGGAAAGAGTTCACTTTTCAGCTGGGGTGAATTAGGGAAGGCTTTAGGAAGAAGTGACACTTGACTTGGACCTTGAAGGAAAGGAGGACAGATGGAGACCAAGAACATTTCCAACGCAGGGAAGTAGACAAGAGGGCTGGAGGAAACAGAAGGCAAGAGTTTGGTCAGATAGTAGAGCTTTTGAAGTCCAATGTTGAATGAGATACAGTTGGGTTAAAGAGTGTGGAGCGATATTGCTTTCTTGCTGTGGCCAGACCTGTATACGTTGTGTGTACAAACCTGCATTATAAACTGGGAAGAATCATATTTGAAGAGAAGACACTGCCCTTTGGTCTTGGGGAGCTCCCTATCTAGTAGGAAGGATGAGAGGTAGACATACATCATTCCATAAGGAGTGTTTCCTTAGCTTAGGGGCAAGAGAGAGCTCATCTAGATGGAAGATCATAAAAGGCTTCCTGGAGAAGGTACAAGGCCTGGAAGGACAGATTGGATCTCTACAAGTAGAAAGAGTGGTATGCAAGATCAGTGTGAGTAAAAGCACTCACACTATGAGCATTTCAGGAATGGCGAAGAGTCCTTTCTATTATTATTGGGGGAAGACCATTTTTTTCAACTAATTCAACCCACACCATTGCCTGAGTCATGTTGGAAAGAGTTACTCTTTGGTGTCAGAATTCCACTTCTGACATGTACCATCAGGCAAGTTATGTCACTTCCCTAGCCTTCAGGTTCCTCCTGATAAGTGATAAACTAAGAGATCTCTTGCGCTTTGAGTCTGTGATCCTGTGGTCTCCCTTACACTGATCAAGTCATTTTCCCTGCTAACCTTTAGGGGCTCCCTATTGCCTCCTGAATAAATTTCAAACTCCTGATTCAGTCAAGGCCTTGAATGTAACTTTCATTCTGTCAGTTCTACTGACTCAACTTAACTCTAAAGTCCATGAGGCAGAAGACTAGGGAACCAGCTGGGGCATTTGCGATTTGAGAATAAGTTTCAGATAGAGGGGATTTTGGGGGCTCATCTTTTCCAGCCTTTCGATTCGAAGGTGTGGAAACTCATTTCCAGAGGAAGAGGCAAGCTTGAGGGTAGAATGCCTTAGGAAGAAGTGGTTTTTCCCTTATTTTTTTTAGGAAATACTAGATACCTATTCAAGGTTTCTTCCAATTCCCAGATTCTCTGAATCTGATTCTATCTGGCTTCAAACTTTGGTATGTTCAGTTTGACCAAACTGGACTACTCTTTATCATCCATTCTCCTACTCTGTGGATAGATTCAGAGTCAAGAGTGTGTTTTCCTTTTTTAATTTTGAAAATAATTTATTTTTCTCTCTGTATATAGATGAATATGCATATATGTATGTATTGTATGTACATACATGTATACATAAATATGTGTGTAAATAAATGAATACACAAATTACATGTGTTTATATACTATTCTAATGATATAAGCATATACTGTACATATGTGTGTTGTATATATGCATATGCAGATATACAAATTACACACATGTTGTTTGTCTAGATACTACTGTGCTATATATACACACATGTGCATATATGTATTTGTACATACATATATATGTATTCATGTGTGTGTGTGCATATACAAAATTGCAATTCCATATATTCATTTTGGGTAGCTAAATGCCATACTGTTAGAACACCAGACCTGAAGTCAGGAGGACTCACTCCTCTTCCTGAGTTCAAATATGGTCTCAGACAATGGTTAGCTGTGTGCCACTGGGCAAGTCACTTAATCTTTTTTGCCCTAGTTTCCTCATCTGTAAAATAGGCTAGAGAAGGAAATGGCAAAGCATTTCAGTATATTTGCCAAGAAAACCCCAAAGGTGGTCAGGGAGAGTTAGACATGACTAAAATGATTGAATAATAAAAACGACATATATCCATTTAAGAATATCATTCAAAGGTTCCTAGGACCCCCAAAAGAGTAAGATACCCTATTGTGGAGGGGGCATTCTTGAATATAGAATGCAGGCCATTGGATCATAGGCTTAGAGCTAGATGAGACCTTAGAGCTATTATAATCCAATTTCTTCATTTTATAGATGAGGAACAAAGGCTTAGAGGGATTGGGGGCCTTAACTATGTTCATGAGTGGTCAGAGATTATATTTAAATCTAAGTTTCTCTGATTTCCTAGTTCAGTTCTTTAGCTACTCTAACATGCTGCCTTGGTCTGTATAGTATGAACTCTGAAGCCCTGTTCAGATTCTGCATGGTTTGGTTTGGTGTGGTTTTAATCTATGATTCTTCTCATTTCCCCCAATCTCTGATTATTAATCTCCTTCATTTCCTTTAAGGTCCAGTTTTCTCAGTGAAACTTTTTCTGGCCACTATAAATAAACATATTCTATCAATCTCTCAGTCCTTCCCCAACTTGGCTTTTGGAACTATTGCTGCTCAGTTGTTTTCAGTTTTGTTACTTCAATTGTGTCCAGAACTTTGTGATCCCATTTGGGGTCTTCTTGGCAAAGAGACTGGAGAGGTTTTTCCATTTCTTCAACTCATTTTACAGATGAGGAAACTGAGGCAAACAAGATTAAATGTCATGCCTCACTCACACAGCTAAATGTTCGAGGCCAGATCGTCCTGACTTCAGGCCTGGCACTTTGTTTACTGTGCCAACCCTAAATTTGTATAGAGGAGCTTCAGAGAAGGAAAGGGACCTGGGTGAGTTCACCCAGTTGGTGGATAGCAGAACTGGGATTCAATATAGGTTTTCTTCCACTACATGCAGCTGTATCATATAATGTTAGAAACTCACATTTGCATTGTCCAACAAAGGGCTTTGCTCACAATTGAATTTAATGTTTGTTGAATGACTGAATGGAAAATTTGTCTGATGAGCTTTTTCTTTCTCTCTTTATGAATTATAAAATTTTTAAGTGCAGGAGCTGTCTTCTATTCATTTTTCTATCTTTCCCAGTGCTATGTTGGGAGAGTCGTTTACACACGTAATAACTCAGCAAGATTTTTGTTGAATTAAGTCAAGACTCGGGGCTGTGTTTGGGAAAGGCTTTTCATCACTAAACTTAAAAAGCTGAAGATGACTTCCACTTTGGCTGCTGTGGGAGAAGCATGGTGTTCACAGAGAGGGTCCTTCTGTGCTCTGGCCTGACTAGACCACAATGGAGTATTGTGTTCAGTTCTGGGTGCCATGTTTTTAGAAGGATGTTCTTAAACTGCACTTCCACATAAGAATGACTTGAATGAGAACAGAAGATAAGACTGTCCCATTATCTGTTGAATTAACTGAGGGACTTTGGAGTTTGAGAGATAAGCTAATTGCTTTCAAAATTTTGATGGGCTATCCTGTGTTTTTATTTTTTGGGAAAAAAATTTAAATGATCTTTTTGGTCCTAAAGGGCAGAATTAAAACCAATTAAAAGATAAAGTAGAATTTCCTTTGTTCCTGTCTCATACTGGAACTTGCTGCCTCTTTAGGTGGTGAATTCCCTGTTACTGAAAAAGTTCAAATAAGATGCTCTCTGTGATGGGCCAGAACGCTGTGCTTGAAACAAGGATTCTTACAAGGTGTTAAGTCAGTGGAATTGATAATACAATGGTTATCTAGTTTAGCATGGTGATTAATAGTTCTCTAGTTCAGTACATGAACTTAGTACTTAATATAGTTCTACAAGATTGACACCTATTCTACAAGATTCATCCTAGATGATGTAATTAAAATAGAGCGTATAAGCTAGGACAAACTCAGCCAGATTCATTCATTCTATCTCATACCACATAGTGGCAGTTCTGTCCTCCTTCATTTCTCCACTGAGACCGAGGCCCATCTGAGCCAGAGACAGACTCAGAAGGGAACTGGAACCGACTGGGGGAAGACAGTGGCTGGAGGCTGGAGCACAAGCTCTCAGATTGAGACAGACTTCAAGAGAGAGACCATGGTGATCGTCCTACTTCCCCCACAGAAACCAAGACACATTCTGGAGGACCTCCAGAAAGCTAGCCCAGGCTCCTGGCAAGAAAACTAGACTGTGAAAGAGAAAATAAAGAATTCGGACTTTATCCCTGGCTATTCTCATGGTGATTACTGTGCTGAAATGAAGGAGGTCCAGAGATCTCCAGAAAACCAACCAGAACACTACAGCTCTCCATTCTGAATTCCCTAAAGAAGGCTCTGCTTTTGCAAACTATCATCAGTAGGAAGTTTTCACTTACATTGAATTTAGAACTTCCTATCTTCATCAATTGTTTTTGGTTCATCCCTCTGGGGCCAACAGAACTGGTCTTACCCTTCTTCCTCATGAAAGTCATGAAAATATTTGAAGACAGTAAGAATGTCCTTTTTCAAGCATCTTTTCTTCAGGTTTAATATCCCTAGTTTCTTCATCCCATCTTTGTATAATGTTGTCTCAAGACTATTCCCTTCTCTGGACATTTTCCAGCTGCCTTTCTATAAGCCTGTGGTGTAGTCTGACCAGGGCAGCTTGTAATTGAACTGTTCACTCCCATGCATCAGATTCTGGGCTTTTCTTAAAACAATTTTAGGTGATATTAGAATTTTTGGCTGTCACACCATATTGTTGACTCATTTTGAACATGTAGGGCACTCAAACCCTCAGATATTTTTTAGGCAAAAAATTCTACTCACACCTCCCCCGCCATGTAGAACTTGTGAAGTTGAATTTTTGAACCTATCTGTATATTTAAAGACTTCCTATTACATTTCATCTTATCAGCTTGTGCCCATTGTTCTAGCTTGAGATATTTTGGGCTCTTAACTCTCTCATCTAATACATTGAGCATTGAGGTAGGGCACTGGTGAGAGCACTGAGTCTGGAGTCAGGAAGATATGAATTCAAAAGTAACCTCATTTACTAGCTTTGTGACTCATTTAACTCATATCTGTCTGAATTTTCTCAGCATTAGAATGGGAATAATAACAACACCTACCTCCCAGGGCTGTTGTGAGAATCAGTGAAAAGATGTTGGTAAAGCTGTCATTACAGTGCCTGTAGTGAGGATGAGGATGAAGAAGAATGATTTTATATCATGATAGTCTTACTATCCCTGCTTTTGCCTAAGTCACTTGTAAAATTGTTAAACAGCTTAGAGCCAGGAACGGCTACCTGACCTCTGGTTTTTCCTCTTTCTTCTTGTTATTCTTATTGGTTTCACCATTTCTTCTGTTCATCTTCCTGCTCCTCCTTCTCCATTTATTCCTGTTCTTTTTTTTTTTTTTTTGCTCCTTCCTTTTATTTCCCTCTTTCTGTTTCTCCTTCTTTTGTTATTTTTCTACCTTTTTTCTGCCTCTTCTTCCTCTGCTACCTCTTCTGATTCCTTTCCCTCTTTTTTTCCCCTCTTCATTGTAGTCAAGAGGTCTTTGTACAAATACTGAAACTGTTGAGCTTGAAGCCAAAGTCTTTCAGCACCTGCCTAAAGGTTTGGACTTCAATCTAATATCATCAATCCCAGATACCTTTCCCAGATGCATCAATATCATATATTTTCTGTAAGGCTTATGTCCTTTTTGTATTCATAGAATATCAGTTAAAAGGACTTAGAAGAGCATCTGATTTGGTCCATAGTCACTGCTCAACAATCCCTTCTAAACATTTCCAAAAAATGTTGATGTAGCCTTTGAAGACTTCCATGGGGAAAATCATCCATCTCTTTAGTCAGCCCACTCTATTTTGGGGAAGTTCCTTTATATTCTTCAAAATGCTTTCATATCCAACATTGTATGTTATCCCGAGAGTCATCGTGTGAACTGAGATGCTATTTATAGCTTATACATGAGGAAACTGAGGCAAAATTGAGAAGGTGACCAAAAAATAAACAAGTTAGAGTTGGAAGAGACTTTAGAGACCATCTATTTGCTCTTCATTTCACCAAGGAGGAAACAAACAAGAGAGAAGTGATCTGCTAAAGGACCCACAGCTGGCAAATGTTAGATCCAGAAGTGTTGACTCCCAGTTCGGTGTTCTATTTATTGAACTAAGTGGCCCAAGGGAAAATCCAGGATGCGAACTCAGGTCTCCCCCCTGTTAATCTAGTATTTTTTTTAATGTACTAGCCTAGAAAAATATAACAGTAAGCTCTCCCTGTGGACATGATTCATG
Organism: Antechinus flavipes; assembly: GCF_016432865.1. NCBI lineage: Eukaryota > Metazoa > Chordata > Mammalia > Dasyuromorphia > Dasyuridae > Antechinus > Antechinus flavipes. The sequence goes on from NC_067400.1 coordinate 515,829,320, forward strand.
CTTCTGGTAGGGGTTGGACTTGACCTCAGGTCTTTTTTGACTCAGCTCCTATGAGTCGATGAAAAGGTATGAAATTCTCTTTTCTCCCCCTCTCCATTCCTTCTAGCCTCTAAGAAATCTCTTCAGCTTTGTGGTGTTTCAGTAATAGTCAGGGGTAAAGGGCTATGAGCCAAACAGATACCAGGAAAAAAAAATCAACTATCCCAGCAAATACCCAACTGCAACATTCCATTGGGCCAATGAGCTACTCTAAACCTCCAGGCCCTGCCTTAAAATGAATAAAAGCAATAACAACTGCAGCTGCAGAAGTAACTGTTCATTTCTTTATTGTACTTTAAGGTTATGCAGGGACTTTGCTTTATAATAATCCTGTGAGAGGTAATAGGAAATTATTCCCATTTTATAGATGATGAAAGATTCTCAGAGAGGTGGCAGAGTTGATTTTTATTCTTCTAAAGTCAGATGGTTTATAAGTTTTAGAGCTGATGTACTATAGTACATTGTACTGCTGGTCTCTTCAGTTAGATTTATCGCTCTGGAGCTGGAAATGACTTTTGAGATCATCTAATAAACCCTTTTAATTTTATAGGTAAGACCAATGAAAGTGAAGTAATATACACCTGAGCAATATGTAAACTCCTTTCTGTTACTATTCAGTAATTGTAAGAGGTTTATCATCCCTGATTTTTGTAATAATCTTTTCAAGTCCTTGTTATATTTATCTAATTTTGAATTTAAAGGTAAATTTAAGTTTGAAAGAGAAGGTACTAGCATTTGAAGTTATCATGAAAGGCTCCCTGTAGAAGATGGTACTTAATTACATCTTAAAGGAAGAGAGGGACTCTATAAGGCTAAGGAGGGATTTCTTCCTAGTCTTGGGGAATGGCCAATTCAAAGGCATGAAGACTCACCATAGAGCCTTATATATAAGAAATTAATTGTAGGCAACAGCGAAGGAACCCACTGATAGAGATTGAAGACTTGAGAGAGTGGATGATTGAAGTTGGAATCTGCTGGAAAAACTGAAGAGGATGAAATCAAATACTTGTGTAGAATAATTTGCTTTGACAATGAAAAGGGCTACTTCTATTTTAAAGTTGGGAGAAAGAAAGAAAGAGTATGAGATGGTGTCAAGGGGTTTTGAGATGAAGAGAATGAATTAAAAATGAGTTCTATTAAGTAACCATTTTCTTCTAGTAAAGTTACAGGTAAAGTTCCCGGCTTGGGAGATGGGGAAGTATTGTATAAAATGGGCAGGAGGAGGAGGTCTAAGAGATCTTTAGTAGTAAAGATCCTTGGAATAGTTTCTGTGAGTAATAGAAAAGGATCATAGATTTAAATCTGAAAAGAACCTCAGAGACCATCTAGTCCAATGGCATCAAACTCTATAGAAGTAGATCCCTATGGGCTCGGTAGGGATTTAGAAAACAACAAATTTACACAATCTATGTTGTACTATATCTTTATTTTCTGAAACATTTCCCAGTTACATTTTAATTTGGTTGACCCATACTCAGGAGTTGTGCAGGCTACATTTAACTCTAGCCATGAGTTTCATATCTGACCTAGTTGAACCATCTTCTTTCTCCTCTCTCTGATTATAGATGAGTAAACTAAGGCCCAAAGAGACTTTGTTCAAGGCCACACAGGTATTAAGTGGCAAAATCAGGATTTGAATTTGTGTCTTCAGAATCTATTTGCAGTTTTATTTTCTACCGTACATCATATTTTTCTAAACTTGAGATTCTAGAATACTGTGCTTTGGTTCCTCAGGAATCCATTTCATTGTCTTAATAATTTCTGAAAATCAAGAAAGCTTTCTTCTTAAATTGGAATCCGTATAGTATTGAAAGTCTTGAATTGGAAGGCAGGAAACATGAGTTTCTGCCACTGATTCACTGTATGACTTTGGGTTACTTCTGCTTCTGAGTTCAGTTTCTTCTCCAGTTTATCTTTATCTATATATAATATTTTCCTTCCAATAACTTGTTAAAATAGTTTTTAAAACTTTTTAAAAAAAGTTTTGGAGGAATTGTAAAATGTAAATTGTAAAATGAGCTTGGATTAAACGACTTTAGAGGTCCTCTGAGTCTTGTTTTTTTTTTTTTTTTTTAAGGCTTATTGCTACTCAGATATTTTCCAAGCCAATATACTATATTAATGGTTTCTTCTAAAAGCTAGAGTCTTTGTTCTTATACTCTGATGTTTTGAGCTCTCTATCATCTCTTAATATTCTGTGCTACATTTCTAAGCTTTTTTCATGTCTGTCTTTGTTTTAATGTTATATGTTCTAAAGCCCTTTCTGTCTCTAATAGTTTTTGTTCTGAGCTTCCTTTTGGTTCTGACATTCTGATATAATTCTATGATTCTTTGTCTATTCCCATGGTTTTAAGCCTTGACCCCTTACTCTGTACTCTATGGAAAACAGCTGGTTACCCTCCTTTGTGTAATAATTGGAAGACTTTTTTTAGCTTAAATGTTATTTTTATTTTAGATAAATAAATTTTTAAAAGATATTTATTTGAATATAATATAAAAATTCCATATGCTTTTCAACATGTGCTTACATATATATTTACATAATAAAAATCTACTATTTATTGCCTATATATTGCCTATTTTCCAGCAATAAATTGAATTGTTTCTGCTTATGATTTTTATTCCATTTAGCCAGTCATCAGAATATCAGGGACTAATTACATGTAAATCTTAAATTTCATCTTCTGCTACCCATTTCTTTCCAATAGGAACAATCCCTCTCTATTAGGACCTTCCTCTGAACCTATATCTAGGGGAAATTGAACCACTTTGGATTAAAACTCACAGTCCTATACTCACCAACTATGTTTAATGCTATTGGAAGATACTTATTAAGTTACATTTAATGCTATTAGAAAACACTTATTAAGTTACTCCTTTGCCTTCTTGTTTTTCCTAGACAATTTTGCTTAGGTTTTTAGGAGTGTTTGTTTTACACATAGTACTACTATCCCAAAGAGGAAAGCTGTAGTGTTCAGCCTGAAGGCTTGTCCATCAGGGCACAGAGTTACCAAGATTCACTTTGAAATGTTCAATGAAATCATATTATCATGGAATCACAACATTGGAGAATAGCGTTACTGGAAAAAAACTCACTGATCATTTAGTCCAATCTCTTTTTAATTTTTTTTTTTAATCAGATGAAGAAACTGAGGTCCATGGAAAGGAAGCGAGTGAGTCATAACAAATTAGTGGCTAAACATGGATGAACCATGGGTTTTCTGACTTTTCAGGCCGACACTCTTAGCTTCCTTTGTCTTTGTTTAATAAAACATTTCACATATGCTAATGAGGAACTCCTGCCCCCAGCACTTGGGCATCCATCATTTGACAAGAGTTGTTGAATCTTCCTCTTTCACCACCCTTTCTTCTTTCTGTTCCTTTCCTTTCCATTCACATAGACGTCACCTTAGTTCAGGTCCTTATCATCTCCAGAAATAATCTTCTAATCATCATCCAGTCTCTCTTCCTTCAGTCTATCCTGCATTGTTTGCTAGAATAATTTTCCCAGTGCACAGATCTGCCTGTGTCATTCCCCTTCTCGCCACCCTCTCCTTCCCACAAAATTTAGTGTTTCCTGGCACCTAAAGGTTCAATTCCAGATTTCTTACCCTGGCATTCAAGTTGCACCTTTTTTCCCCCTATAAACCCACCTTTCTAGCCTTATCTTCTATTATTTTCCTTCATGTATTTTATGATTCAGCCAAACTGAATCACTTAACATTCCACCAATTCTATCATGCCTTTGATCATTCTGTTTGTTATGTGTGGAGTTCCTGTCTCATATGTCGTCTCCTCCAGGAAACTTTTGTTTTTATCTAAGTCAGTAATGATTCTTTTAGTTTCTAGAGTTCTTGTAGCCAGATTTTAGTCCATACTTCTTTTATACACTTATATTATAATGTGTTATAGTTGTTTGCATATGTATTTATTTTATTAAAAACCCCATTTTGTCCCTAACTTATTTGCCTTTTTCTTTCTTTTTAGTGTCACTTATATTTTGTCACCTAAAGCAAATTCCATATATAATTATGTAAAACATTTCCATATTAGTAATTCTGTATAAAAAGACTCAAATTAAAAAAAAAAGAATTAAGAAAGAAAGTGGAAAATAGCATATTTCAGTGTGTAGTCAGGCAACATCAGTTCTTTCTCTGGCGGTAGATAGTATGCATCATTATTAGTCCTTTGGGATTGCCTTAGACCATTGTATTGCTGAGAATACTGAAACCTTTCACAGTTCTTTATTGTAAAATATTGGTGTTACTGTGTACAACATTCTCTTGGTTCTGCACACTTCACTTTGCTTCAGTTCATGTGAGTATTTCCAGGTTATCTGCCAACTCTTAACATCCAGTTTTCTGAGATTCATTCCAGTCTACACTTTTTTAAACATTTAGTTTTCTGAGGTTCCTTCCAGCTCTTTCCCTATTTGGGCTTTGTTCCAAGTTCTAAGTTAGAACTTTAGCCCCTCTAGGTCTGTTGTTCAGTAATTATCTCAACTTATATGTATATCAGCTGTATCACTACTTTGAATATGGATAGCGGAACCTCTGTTCCTCTATCAGTCATACCCAATCTGCCTCAGACTCTGATTAAGTTCTTCCTGTTAAACACTCATCCAGTCATTTGGTCCTTAACTCCTCCCTCAGACTCCATTCTTTTATTGGCATGAAGACATTTATTGATGCCATGAACTTGAATTGCTTGTGAGAAGTTACATCTCCTGGAACCTCATTTTGTCCATCTGTCAAATGAGTATAACTGACTACTTCCCTGTTCCTACTGAGACCTAAGAGCATGCAAGGATATTACTTGGATTTTAAGGTTTCCTGGAGAAAGGTAACACTAGTCATGTGGAATTTCTTGATTTTTACTGTAGAGTGGTCCATGCATAATTAATACATGAGTATAATTAGTTGTTCATAAATTATTAAAGCTCTCTGGAACTGAGGAGGTATTGGGAAAGTATGGTCAATCCATCACCTCATCATACTTCAATTATAATTAGTTTTGAAATCTTATTAAGGAACATCCACATTTTGCCAAGACAGGATAGCATCTCCAGAATTTTGGCTTAAGGCCTAGCATTGCCCATCACTGCCCTTTTGCACTAGTAGTTCATCCTTCTTAATCCTTGGCATATTGACATAACAAGGGGGATTTAAGGGCATAAAGTTCTATGGAAACATCTTCATTTTGTTTCTTTGTAAAGATCTTTCTTTCCTTTGTTTGGGTTTTGAGTGTTTTCTACTCCTAGTTCGGTGTAGTAGAAAGAGGGTAGGCTTGGAAACCCCAAATCTGGGTTCTAATCTAAAGAGATACTCATAGGAACAGATGACTCAAGTCTGTTGAATTTAGATTTAATGGGGATCCAAGAGAAGCTGCAAAAGTACTGGATGAAGCATCCATAAGTAGACAACAGTTTGGTGGAAAAGGCAGGAGATTCCAGTGGATGGCAAGCTCAGTTATGAGTCAACAGTGTGTCACAGTATATACAAAAAAAAAAAAGTCACATGAGTTTAGGCTTAGTCTCTAGAGTAAGGGAGATGATTGTCTTGGTTTCTTTCATCAAGTCTAAACTTGGAACTTATGAAGAATATCTTCTACAGTATCTTTTTTTGCCTTTAAATTTTTTAAAAATTGATTTTGAACTTAAAGACTCAGAAACACAAAGAACATTTCCTTGTTCTTGTACACAACACCTTAAGGAAATGTTCAATCCTTTTTATCCTTTGCTTGAAGGTAGCTACTGATTGCTAGCATTGAAGGACTTTACAACTATTATCTCATTTGAACCTCACAACAATGCTGTAAGGTAGGTGCTATTATGATTTTCCTTTTACATTTGAAGAAAATGGGAAGAGTAGATTATGTGACTTGCCCAGGTCACACTGCCAAGAAGTGTCAGTTTGGAGCTAGATTTAAACCCATCTTACTGACTCCAGATTCAGGACTCTCTTCACTGCATCATCTAGTTGCCTCTAATGTAGGGAATTCACCCCTTCTTTTTATTTTATAAAGCAGTAAGGGTTGAATAACTTACTCAGTGTCACATGGCTGGTAATGTCAAGTGTCTGAAACTGGATTTGAGCTCGGATATTTCTGACTCCAGAGCCTGTGCTGTCTCCCGCACCGCCTAGTTATCCCAGATTCATCCCTTCTTGAAGGAGGCAGCCCATGCCTTGGATAGGTCTATTCATTGGATAGATGTTTTCTTCCCTACTCTGACTTAAGTTCACTATTATTTCTTAGACAATAATCTGGATTTTTTTTCATGGTGATTGCTGGTTTATAGAATAGTCCGATCCTGTAGCTGTCATTGAGTACTTCTTACATCCCTATTTGGGCTCTAGCGCATGTGCAATGAGGTAGCATTGGGAATAAATCCCACATTTTCTGACTTCCAAGCCTCCAAGTACTTTTGAATTCCTAGCAAGGAGTCAGCTAAAAGTGATTTAGAAAAGTAAGACAAGACTAGTCGGGTGAAAAGTGTACAGTATTTGGAATAAGAAGACCTAGATTTGCAATCTGACTCAGCCAGTAACTTTGCCCTTGATGAGCAAATCCCATCAGCTCTGAGACTTAGACTGCCAAACGGTGATCACCTCTGCCTTCCTAGGGCTATGCAAAAAGCCAGTAAAGGACTAGTTGGGAAGTACTTAGTAAGAATAAGATATGGTATAAATGGGAGAATTTTCAATTTTTATGAGGCTGAAGCTAGGCCTGGAATAAGTCATAATTTGCATTTCTATAATACTAGAAGATATTAAAAACTCTTTGCATACCTTATTCCATCTGAACCTCACAACTTTTTGAGGTAAGTACAGGTAGTAAAGATAATCTTCCTATTTTGTAGATGAGGATACAGATTTTCAAGAATATAAAATGGGTTTAATCCATGTTCACACAGCTAGAAGTCATTGGTGGTAAAATTCAAACGTGGATCTTCCTAACCAAATCTAGTCCAGTGCTTGGCTCAGTGCCTAATACATAGTAGGTCTTTAATAAATCTTTGCTGACTGATTGATTGACTGTATTAATTCACTGTGCCATGCTGCCTGGAAAAATGGGTGCAGATATAAACGTTTTATTCATGTCTGAGTCATGATCCCTTTTTTTTTTTTTTTAATAGTCACAAGGGCCTTTTATTGTCATGAAAAGACTCACTGGCTAATCAAAGTGATTAATTACATTATGGGTTGTAAGTGAAGTAGATTATTTAAAAGTCAGAAGGAAGAAGATGAGGGGAAGTTAGGGCAGGATCTAGAAAGTTAGGAAGAAGTACATGGACTTACATGAACTGATGCTGAGTGAAATGAGCAGAACCAGGAGATCATTATATACCTCAACAACGATACTGTTTGAGGATGTATTCTGATGGAAGTGGACCTTTTTGATAAAGAGAGCCTTAATTGATCAAAGATGGACAGAAGCAGCTACACCCAGAGAAAGAACACTGGAAATGAATATAAACTGCTTGCATTTATGTTTTTCTTCCCGGGTTATTTATACCTTCTGAATTCAATTCTCCCTGTACAACAAGAAAACTGTTCGGTTCTGCACACATATATTGTATCTAGGATATACTGCAACCCATTCAACATGTAAAGGACTCTTGCCATCTGGGAGAAGGGGTGGAGGGAGGGAGGGGAAAAATCGGAACAGAAGTGAATGCAAGGGATAATGTTGTAAAAAATTACCCTGGCATGCGTTCTATCAATAAAAAATTATTAAAAAAAAAAAAAAAGAAGTACATGGTCCTTTTTGAGGGTTTCTTGGCAAAGATATAGGAAAAGTTTGCCATTTTCTTCTCCAGCTCATTTTGTAGATAAGGAAATTGAGGCAATCGGGGGGGAGTGATTTTTCCAGGGTCTCAGAACTAATCCTTTTCTGAGACTGCATTTGAACTCACGTCCTCATGACCACAGGTCTGGTGCTCTATCATCTGTGGAATCATGGTGTTTAATTTATGTTTTGATTCTTTGTTGATTCAAAATATTGAGGTTAAATTTTGTTTCTTTCTCTCTTTGTTCCTCTTTTCCCTGCTTCCCATTGTAGTAGCGGTTCCTTGTGAAGATGTCCAATAACGGTGTGGACATCCAGGACAAGCCTCCGGCCCCTCCGATGAGAAACACCAGCACTATGATTGGAGCTGGCGGGAAAGACGCTGGGACCCTGAACCACGGCTCCAAACCTTTGCCTCCAAACCCTGAGGAGAAGAAGAAAAAAGACCGATTTTATCGCTCCATCTTACCAGGCGATAAGAGTACGTGCATCATTTTGTTCCTTTCTCTCCCTCTCTAAGTTGTTTGCTTTTTAGAGAGCAATTTCATTTAGAGACCAGATCCAGAGTTCCATTTCAGCCACTAGCTCCATGTTTCAATTGCAATAAAATCAGTTAGTTCACAAACATTTATTACATGCCTACTATGTGCTCAGTACTGGGCTACGTGATGGCGATACAGACAAAAGTGAAAATCTTTGCCTTCAAGGGACTTACTTGCTACTGGAGGAGACATATACTTCTGGAGGAGACATATATACATATATATGTCTCCTCCAGTAGCAAGTAAGTCCCTTGAAGGCCCTTTGTCTGTATCGCCATGTATATAAATAATATATTCAGTAGAAATGCAAAGTAATTTTCAGAGGAAGGTTTCTAGTAGCTGAGAGAGGGGAGGAATCAAGGAAGGCTTCCTGTGGGAGGTGTTACCTGAATTGATTCTTAAAAGATTAAAGGATTCTAAAAGGCAAGTGAGGATTGAAGGTAGTCAGTACAAAGGGTACCTCTGGCCACAGAGATGGGAGATAGAGCATCACATTCAAAGAACATCAAGAAAATCCCTTTGACTGGATTGTATTGTGCTGGAGGTAAAGTATTTGACAACATGTCCCTAAAATCTTAGTGTGGTTTTAAGCTATTAAAATTTAAACTTTTTGGTCACATTGTATAATGACTTTAGAAAGAATAGATTGGGGCTAACTTATGCAAAACTCTAACTGCCAAATGGAGCATGTTATACAAGCTGTTCCAAAAGTCAGTAATGAACTTTAATAGTTTATATAAACTATTTCACAGAGTATTAAAGTTTCTCACTGCACTAAAACTTTTGGAACAGCTTCCATTTGATCATAGAAACAATAGAGACCTCCAAAAGGCTATTGAGTAGGTGACATAGTAAAACTTGTGGTTTAGAAGAATCAGTTTTTAATTGAATGGAGATTAGATCAGAGTGGGAAGAGATATGAGAAAGCAGGGGGTCATTGTAATAATTTGGGTGAGAGATAATAAGGATCTGAACTGGTATGGATGGAGAAAAGAAAATATTCAGGAGATGTGGTGCTAGAAATGGCAAAACTTACTAAGTAATTGGATATATAAGGTAAAGGAGTGCAAACTTGAGGTTATTTTGAAGTTGGGATCTTAAGAGATTAGAAGGATGGTGGTTCCTTCAATAGAAATAGAGAAATTCAGAGAAGAGGTGTCTTTATTTATTTGAAATGTCCAATAGACTGTTGTTGATATGAAATTGTAGCTCAGGGAAAACATGAAACTTGATGTATAGATTTTGCAATAATTAACATATAGGTGATGAAGAAATCCATGGGAGCCAATGAATCACCGTGGGGGAGAATATCTAGAGAAAAGAATATCTAGGAAAGAGTTTTGGAGAAAGGAGCTTGACATGAAAGAGAAGTGGGCAGAGAAGACTGAGGACTGATTAGCCATGTTAGAGGAAAAATAGGAGAGAAGAATGTTACCAAAATCCAGAGAAAAGAGACCAGTCAAGAAGGAAGGATGATCCAGGGGCAGTTAGGTGGCAAAGTGGATAGAGCATCAGCTCTGAAGTCAGGAGCACCAGCGTTCAAATCCAGTCCCAGACATTTACTAGCTCTGATGCTGGCAAGTCACTTAACTCTAATTGCCTCACAAATAGAAGAAGAGAGGGTAATTAATAGTTTTATACTTGTGGGAAAGCCAAGAAAGATAAAGACTGAAAAAAGGCCATCAGATCATCGGTAACTTTGGGGAAAGCAGTTTCATTTGAGTAATGAGGTTGGACAACAAATTGCAGAGTGCTTAGAAATGAATGAGAGGAGAGTAAGATTAGAAAGTAGAAAACTTTCTAGGATTTTATTTACTGAGAAAGGAAGGAAAGATGCAGGACTGTGCTTAAGGAGATAATAGCATCTTATGAAGGTTTATTTTTTTTTAAGATGAAAGACACTTGAGCATGTTTGCAGGCGTCAGAAAAGGAACCAGTAGATTAGGGAAAGGATTGGAGATTTAAGAGGGGAGAAATGATTGAGGAAAAGATCATTTATTGGAGAAAGTGGGATCAAAGGCATATTTAAAAGGGTTGATTTTGTGGAGAAAGACCATAAAAGCTGATTTTTGTGGAGAAATGTGCCTCAGTTTCCTCATCTGTAAAATGAAGTGGCTGGACTCAATGAAATGCTAACATCCTTTTTGTGATCCTATGATCTTTTGCACATTTTTAAGTCCAGGTTACATTCGGATCTTTTGTTCATTTGCAGCTGAGTGATGGTATCCTGAGCACCATCCTCTATACTTAGATTGCCATTTCTAAAGACTCTGAAAGCTAGGAAGAAGAAATTGCCAGAAAATTTTGGAAAATGTTAGTAACCTACTCATGGCCATTAGATAGTAAAGATTTTCTGTTCAACATCATGAACAAGTTTCTACACCAAACTTTAACTGTGGAAGAAAGAAAACTGTTCTGGAATGAGAAGTGATGGGTTCAAATCTAGTTCTGCTCATCACTATCTCTATCACTGGGTCTTGGTTTTTGCCTCTATAATTTGTAAAGGATTGACCTCATAAGACAAAGATTTTTAACAGAATCTGTGAATTTTTTTTTTTGCATTTAATATTTCATTATGTATTTTTTTCTTTTAAAATTTTGAGTTCCTAATTCTCTCCCTTCCCCTCTCACTAGAAAGCAAGTAGTATAATATCAATTATACATGTGAAATCATGCAAAATGTATTTCTACATTAGCTATCCTTAAAAAAAAAAAGCCAGAAAAATAAAATGAGAAAATTATATTTCATTTGTAGCCAGTTCATCAGTTCTTTCTCTGGAGGTGGGATAGCATTTTCATTATGAGTCCTTTGGAATTATCTTGGATCATTTCATTGATCAGAATAGCTAGTTGGTCATCATGAGAATATTGCTATTATTGTGCATGATGCTCTCCCAGTTCTTCTTACTTCATTTTGCATTAGTTCTTCTATGTCTTGCTATGTTTTTCTGCCATTTCATGTTAACTTTTTAAAAATAAAAACATTTCATTAAGTATATTTCAATATAATTTTCTTTGCAATCCTATGTTTTTATTTTGTGCTACAAAAAACATGTTTCTGAGAAAGTATCCATATGGTTCATTAGTTTGACAGATGGAGTTCAGAACCCCCCTCAAAAGGTCAAGAATTTCTAGCCCAGATAATTTTAAAGGTTCCCTCTAGTTCCAAAATGTAGAATCCTAAAATCTTTGGAAATATAATAATTCTTAAGACATTTTTTAATGAGAAAGGTTTCCCATTGGCAGCTTTCTTGTATGTTAAAAACTAATCATAAATATCATACAAGTCAACTATTGTTAATGAGCCAATCACTTGGTATATGTTGAACCAGTACTATGTACTAGATACTGTGGGGAATACAAAAAATGTAGAATTGTTTTAAGCATTAATTTGTTTTTTAAAGCATCAATAATTATATGATTTTAGAACATTTACTCATAACCATGTGGGTTTTTCCCCATCTTTCTTTTTGACTAGGATTGTATTTTCATTAGTATAAGAAGCTTCTGATGAGAAATATTTTCTACCAGTGTAAATTGGCATTTTCTCTTCAATCTATAGGGAAGGGGAACAAGAAAATAAGCATTTATATTGTACTTACTGTATGTAGGCAATGTATTAAGCACCTTACAAGTCTATTCTCATTTTGTCCTCACAACCACTCTGAAAGGTGCTGTTTTCTTGTTATTCAGTTGTTTTGGCCATGTCCAACTCTTCATGACCCCATTTGGAGTTTTCTTGCCAGAGATACTGGAGTGCTTTGCCATTTCGTTTTCCAGATGAGGAAACTGAGGCAAACAGGGTTAAGTGACTTTCCCAGATTCTCACTATTAGTCACTGTCTGAGGCTGTATTTGAACTCCGATTCTCCTGTACCACTGAGAGTTTTCAGGGCTCCTGAGTCAGTTTGCCCACGCTTGCAGAGACAGGTCATGTCTTGGAAGCCAGCTCTCTATTTACTTCAAGACAATGCCTCTCAATGTGTGTGGCATTTTATGCAATTTATTATTTCCCCATTTCACAGATGTGGAAACAGACTAAGAAATTCATTAACTTGACATTCATAAATGGTGCGTGAACTCAGGTGTTCTGAAGTCAGTGTTCTCTTCATTGTACCACATGGATATATTTGTATTCCCAAGAGTAGAAATTGATCCCAAGGACCAGAAGGTTTCTAATTTATTGAATAGACCTTCCACAGAGGATTTCTTAGAAAACCTGGATAAGAATGCCTAGAATGAAGTGAAGGGATGGGTGGTGAACTATATCAGTGGAAAGAATATCCAGATCAGTGAAACTAATGATTTTTTATAGTGTTAGGATAATGATATTGGTAATTAGAATACACATTCCTTTTCTTCAAATAGCTTGCACTCTAATTAGAGAGAAGAGACTTTTAGCTATCAATTAAAGGGCAATGTATTATTTAGAACAAGAATATTTTAACGTGTCAGCAGAAACCAGTATCAGCCGGAGAAGTTAGGGAAGATGGGGAGGGACTGGGACTTTAACTGGTTCGTTGAAGGGTGTTTTGGAGTTGGTTCCCCCACAGCACTTAGCCCAGAGCTAGATTTCCTGTAGGCCTTCATTATGAATTGGATAGATGGATGGACGGCTGAATGAATGAAGAAAATAGTTTTTGCCTAGACTATGTGAATAGAACCATTTTAGTCCTAAGCTATGTTGTTATAAAGCCCCACAGTGAAATATTAGCATCTGGGTTGTTCTAGTCAGGCTCTGCATATTCTGGTTTGTCTCAAAGTGACACTGAAAGATTTGGTCTGGAATTTTTCCTCTGACTATATTTTCCTTTTGAAAAATATTTCTAAGGTTATTTTTTTCTTTTGGTATATAATTCTTTTTAATATTTTTATTTGCAGTTTCAAATTCTCTCTCTCCCTTTTTTGAGTAGACAAGAAATACGATACCCATTATACATATGAAATCATGCAAAACATAGCCTGTATTTTCTTTCCTGAATGGGGAAACTGTTTCAATAAGGGAAAGTTTAGTAAAGTTAATTTTAAAACAGTTCCCTGAAGCCCTGTTTACCTTCTCCAGTTTGGAGCTATTCCTTGACTTTGAATCAGCAGAGCAGAGTTTGTAAGAAACAGTGTTTTGTTCTTCATCAGAGCAATAAAATCATTATTTTTAGGTGTGTGGTTATGGCAAACAACAGTGCTTTTGAGCTGATTCAGCTGCTCTCTTTAAGTAAGTAGAAAGAACAAGGCCTGGGAGTCATAAGTCCTGGTTCCACATTTGGCTCTGTGACCCCAGTTGGATTTAAATGAAGCAGAGTTGCACAAATTCATCAGCCCCACTCTCTCTTCCAGAGGTTTGGAGTCCAATGACAATATAGAAGTCATGATTTCAGCTCCTTTGAAGCTGGATCATATCCACTATACCATTCATTCTATCTGATCCCTTAAATTTCAGAGAATGCTAGAATGTTTAGACTGGAGAAAATAGTATTTTTGTATTTGTATTATTGTAGTTTTCTTATTGTATTGCTGTAGTATTATAGTTTTCTTATATCTGGGCATAATTGTAGTTTTCTTGTATCTGGGCAACTCTTAGGCTTGCCCTGACGGCAGAATTAATAACAAGAGCAGAAGTTATGGGGAGATCCAGTAGTGGATCTAGGTACTTCATTTTAATTGAGTTTCTCATCATTGTTGTAGGTGTTTAGTCACTTCTAACTTTACGTGACTCCATGGACAAGTTTACTGGATTTTCTTGTCAAAAAATCCTGGAATCATTTTGTCATTTCCTTCACCTGTATGCCCCCATGTTACAGATGAGGAAACTAAGGCAAACAAGTTGAAGTGACTTGCCCAGGGTCACACACCTAGTAAGCATCTTAGGTCTTTTTGACTTTAAACCCAGTGCTTTATCAACTCGATCACCTGGCTGTTCATCATTGTAGGGATTTAAACAGGTGCTAGATGATACCTTTCAGGGAGACTTTCTACACTGGATAGGATATTTATCTAGATTGAGTCTTTGGAGACACAGATTTCAACTTGCTAGAAGGTAAAAATATAATAATGAGATTTGTCCAAAATTGGAATAGGCCACCTTAAAAAATGATGAGTTTGCTTCATTCTTCACTTTCATCAAGATGTTGAAGAGTGGGATTCCTATTCAGGGTGGGAGCTGGCTTAAATGCTCTCTGGGGCACTTTACAACTCTTTTTTTTGTTGTTGTTTTTGACATCTGTGTTTATTGTGTGAATGAACAAATTTTCATACTCCTGATCTGGGAAAATTCCTCTTTGTTGTGTGTGTCAATAAAAGCTTTTAATTTTCAGAATACATGGAAAGATAGGTTTCGACATTCACCCTCACAAAATCTTCTGTTCCAAGTTTGTCTCCCTCTCTTTCCCACCTCCCTTCCCTAGACAACAAGCAATCCAATATTTGCAACTCTTTTTCTATAACTAGTAAGATCCTTTCCAAAACAGAGATTCTGAGGATATTGTCATATGTCAGTATCCATTCCTTCCACATGCAATTTTCTTATTAAGCTTGAACCCTTTAATTAGTATTTCTAGTTATCTTTTAGCTCCCAGAAGTGGGTTTCCTGCCCTGAAGATGCTGCTCCAAGGAAAGGTTTCATATCTTGGAAAGTATCAGGTTAAACCAATGCCTTTTAGATTCGAAATAAGATGCCCATATCACCCCCACATTGGAAACCTGATCATAACTACTCAGGTTGATTGGTTGGGACTGTGGGGGGCAGATGAGGTACCTGGATCGTTCACTTCATGAATATGTAATTGGCTACCTGTGGGAGAAGGTTCTGTTTCCTGTCTACCAGGTTCCTGGGCATCATGGACACCACAGATAGTCCATAATTCAGATCCAGATTCAGTAATTTTATAATTATTTATCAAAGACAGTAGTACAGAATTCAACAACTTTCTGGACCATTTAAATAACTTTTAAACAGGATTTACTACATCCATTCTCAATCTTCCCTGTCTTTCATATACAATAGCCTTTTAAAAACAAACTGTGCAAATATCTTCAGTGATTCCTTTTGCCTTTTGAATAAAGTTTAGATTTTCTTACCTGGCACTCAGAAAGTCAGTATGGTCTAGTAAATAGAATACTGGTCTTAGGGTCTGGAAAACAGTACATAAAACTAAGTGAAAAGTGGGGGGTGAGAGGGTGTGGATCGGGGAGGAAAGTGGGGGGGGATAAGAATTAACCAAGAAGAGCAGCTGATGGACAAGGAAGCATTTACGTGGAAAAGTTAGCAAAGAATTTATTGCTCCATTGCTTCACTCTGTAGCTCTCCAGAGAAAGGCAACTGAGAATGCTGAGGTTTTGAGCATTGAATTGAATTCAATTGAATTGAAAGTGGACAGTCTCTATGTGAGGATGAAATTGCAGGTGATGAACATGTCCTGTGGGAGACATGATATTTGTAGAATGGAAACAAAACAGAGCAGCTGGAAGAAAATGAAGAGTTATATGTCATATTATTTCATGTAATATAATTATGCATATTATTGAGTATTGTAATTATATTTGCATGTTTTATCTCCTTTGTAGATGGTTAACTCTATGAAAGTGAAGGATGTGTTTTACTTAACTATGTCTAGAGCACCTAGCATTATGCCTGGTACATAGCAAGTGTCTAATAATTGCTTTATCTTCTGCAAAGTCCATCATAAAGGACACAGTAGAAATACATACATATATATGTATATATTTTGTTGTTGTTGTTGTTGTGGCGATTGAGTGACTTGCCCAAGGTCACATAGCTAGGAAGTGTTAATGAGGGCAGATTTGAACTCAGGTCCTCCTTTCTGGGCTGGTGCTCTACCCATTGTGCACAGTAAATATATAATAAATGGTTACATTCAATAAGTCACTGATACAACCAATTCACAAGCATGTCAAATACTGTGTTGGGTGCAGCAAAGATGTCTTTGTCATTGTCGCCAAGCTCATGGAGCTCACTGTTTCATAACGATAATAAGACCCAAACACAGAGTATTCTACTTGGTGATGTAGTTTCTAGCATCCTTGGTTTTGAGCTGGAGAGATATCAGAGCCATCTAGACCAATCCCATCATTGTGCAGATGAGGACTCTCAGAAGAGTTTGGTGACTCTGCCATGGTCACACAGCTAGTAGTGGAGCACCAAATCCAGAACTCCATGCACCAGAGCACCATGCCTCATAAGTGCTGAAGATACATTAGAAGTGCTTTTTGGAGATAAAAGGAAGGAATGATTATTTTAATTTTTTTGTCTTTTAATGTTTTAAAATTTTCATCAAGTATTTTCCATTTACATGTAAAAAAGTTTTTAACATTCATTTTTTTTTAAATTATAGCTTTTTATTTACAAGATATATTCATGGATAATTTTTCAGCATTGACCCTTGCAAAACCTTCTGTTCCAACTTTCCCCCTCCTTCCTCCATCCCCTCCCCTAGATTAACATTCACTTTTTTTTCTTTTTTCTTTTCTTTTTTTTTTTTTCTTTTATAATAACTTTTTATTGACAGAACCCATGCCAGGGTAATTTTTTTACAACATTATCCCTTGCACTCGCTTCTGTTCTGATTTTTCCCCTCCCCTAGATGGCAAGCAGTCCTATATATGTTAAATATGTTGCAGTATATCCTAGATACAATATATTAACATTCACTTTAAAAAAAATTTGAGTTCCAAAGTCTCTCCCTCCATCCTGCCCCTTTCCCTATGCCTTAAGAAGACAAATAACATGATATTGATTATACATGGGGAGTTACAAAAAATTTCCACATACAAAAAATGCAAGAGAAAATACACAAAGAAAGTTTTTTGAAAATATGCTTCACACTGCACCCAGAATTCATCAGTTCTTTCAGGAGGTGGGATGACGTATTTCATCCCAGGTCCTTTGGAATGGCCTTGGATTATTGTCTTGAATAGAGTAGCTGTTGTTGTTAGTATATACAATGTTCTCTTAGTTCTGCTCATTTCACTTTGTATCCGTTCATATAGATTTTCCCAGATGTTTCTGAAACCACCGTGCACATAACTATTTCTGAATAAAGGAACTAGGCCTTATTAGTCTTAAACTAAATCAATAGGGTAACTCACATTTCTTTAACCCATTTAGGGTTTGAAGACATATCCTCACAATACCCTTTCAAAGTAAAGAATGCAGGTATTATTAGCCCTATTCTACAGATGATGAAACTATGTTCCACAGAGAGAGGCAGGATTCAAATTCAGGTCTCTGAGTTCTGTCCTTTCCTTACTTCACATTGACAGCCTAAGGTAAGCAGAGAGGAGGAAAGGGGAAGGAGAAAAAGTATTCTTTGCTTCCCTTTCTGTATTTGGAATTCATCCCTGCCGTTTCCTTTCAAGTCTACCTCCAATGCCATCTCCTCCAGGATACATGTCCTGATTTCTCCAGTCTCCCATTCACTTTGTTTTACCTCTGGTAATATTCATTTCTTATCCCTAGCAGTAATGGCAGCTCTACTGTGAGGTCACACACACCTGAGTTATGAATCTCTTCTGTTGCCAACACAGTGCACATAGTAGATGCTTAATTATTGTTTATTGGATTATGGTGAATGCTCATTTTCAGCACCCATTCCTCTGCTTATTCTGGGTTGGATTAAGGAAGGGGATCAGATTTGCCAGCCTGCCTTGTTCTCTGGATATTTATCCAACTTGCTCTGTTTCCCCTGAGTGCCAGCCAGCTGGATTTTTATGCTAATGTCTTACTCAGAGATAAGTGTCTCTCAGCCTGTTGAATCCCTCTGTTCTCAGAAAACATGTTTGACAAGTTACTAGATAGGGACTGTTAAGTGATCTCAGTTCCCAATGGGACATGTTCTTGAGAGTTCTCCACAAAGCAAAAGAAGTCATAGGATTTGGAGCTGATGGGAACTAAAGATATTGTCTAGTCTAACCCTTTCATTTTATAGACTCTTGAGGAGAACTGACTTGTTTAGGGTAATCCAGGCAGTAAATAGCAAAGTGGTTAAATATTTTCTGCTACTTCTTTTGCCATCAAATCTAGTTGATTTCTTCATTGTTTGGATGAAAAGTAGAAGATGGGATGATATGGTCAATATTTCTGGAATAGATATTATAATTTTGTTTCAAAATTAAAAACATTTTTTAATTGACATTCATTTTCTCACTCTGACTTCTCCCCCATTGAAAAAGAAAAACAAAGTCCTTATGATATTTTGCATAAAGAAGAAAAACAAATTTCCAAATAGAAATTAAGCATTTATTATGCCTGCCACTGTGCTAAGCACTGGAGATATGAAAACAAGATAGTCTATAACAGAGCATACATTCTAACAGGAGAGGACAGAACACGAAGGGGAATTGGAAATGGGGTGGGGAGGGGAAGATAGTGTAAGCTTCAGGATAGTATCATACTTAATTGTACAAGGCTGCCATGGAAAGTAAGCTGGAATAAGGTAGTAAGCAGAATAGAGTTTCTGGGACTCCCTAAAATATGGCAGGGTCTAACCTGTCACTAAGTGGACCTCTTGGTGGAGGAAGCAGAGACAAATCAGTCACTGTGCAGGCCTCTGGGTAATTGCACTATTGGCCATACCCAAAATGCATGTCCTATTCTTCATCTTGAATCCATCATTTCTCTTAGGAGTTGGGTAGCATGCTTCACTATCCATCCTCTGTAATCATGGCTGGTTGGTTCTTACATTGATCAGAATTCTTAAGTCTTTCAAAGTTGCCTTTATAATGTTATTGTCATTGTTTTTCCCAGATCTGCTCATTTCACTTTGCATTGGTTCATACAAGCCTTTTTCTCAAGTTTCTCCCTTTTGTCATTTATGAGCAAATACCATTATTGGATTCCCCACTCTAGATCAAGTTCCCAAAGCTGCCAAAGTAATCCTCCTCAAGCACAGATGTGATCTTGTCATTTCCTGATTAAAAATTGTCAGTGGTCCCCCTTCTCTTGAAGGTAGAATACAAATTCTTTAGCCTAAAACTCAGGCCTTCCACATTCTGGTTCTGACCTACTTTTCTATTTCATGTTATTTTTCTCCTTGTTCTGGCCAAACTAGGGAATGATCTGTTTCCCAAATGTGACATACCACATTTTCTCCCTTTTCTCCCATGCCAGTGTTGGACATTTATACAAGCTTTCTCTTCCCCAGTCCTTTATTTTTGCTTTTTTGGACTCTCCTTTTTTCTTCAAGGTTCAGCTCTGCTCCTTCTTCCTCTTGGAAACTTTCCTGGATTCCCCAGCTGTTAGTGCTTTCTCAGGCCTGAAACATTTCTAGAGCACTCACTCTTATCTCTCTTGTCCTCTTCACCCTCCACCTTGTATTGTGTTTCTATGAAACATTACACAAGATTTCTCTACTAGAATATAAACTTCTTGAGGGCAGAAACTTTCATTTTTGTCTTTGTATTTCTGGTGCCTCGAATAGCTTATTGTATATCAGGGGTGTTTGATAAATATTTGTTGAATTACATTTAATCCACTTGCCCCAGTTTCATCCTTATTCTCTTTGGGTCAAAGTTATTCCTCCCTAAGTAAGAGCTCCACCTCTCAAAAATAATTTGGTAAGTATAGCATTTGGAAAATGAATGGATGCCCATCAATTGGAGAATGGTTGAGTAAATTGTGGTATATGAATGTTATGGAATATTATTGTTCTGTAAGAAATGACCAATGGTATGAATACAGAGAGGACTGGCGAGACTTACATGAACTGATGCTGAGTGAAATGAGCAGGGCCAGGAGATCATTATATATTTCAACAATGATACTGTATGAGGGTGTATTCTGATGGAAGTGGATCTCTTCGATAAAGAGAGCTAATTCAGTTTCAATTGATCAATGATGGACAGAAGTAGCTACACCCAAAGAAAGAATACTAGGAAATGAATATAAACTGCTTACATTTTTGTTTTTCTTCCCTTTCATTTATACCTTCTGAATCCAATTCTTCCTGTGCAGTAAGAGAACTGTTCGGTTCTGCACCCATATATTGTATCTAGGATATACTGTAACCTATTTAACATGTAAAGGCCTGCTTGCCATATGGGGGAGGAGGTGGAGGGAGGGAGGGGAAAAATCGGAACAGAAGTGAGTACAAGGGATAATGTTGTAAAAAATTACCCTAGCATGGGTTCTGCCAATAAAAAGTTATTTAAAAAAAATAAACTAATTTGATTTATTAAAAAAAAAGATAAGTATAGGATTAAAACTATAAATTTTAAAAAAGGAAAGACTATTGTAATATCACTGGGAGCAGTGTAAAAATTCCCAAATGTTATCAAACTTTCCTTTTTCCTTTATTTCTGGGCCCAAATTGTTGTTCATCTATTATATCGTCATTGTTTATCTAAGAGTATTGATGAACCAATTCTATGGGCCATCGAACTACATAAAGTAGTGTGGATCTTAAGTATTCTTCATCCACTTGATTTTCCCTGTGTGGATAGTTAAGCGAAATTTTCCATTCTCCTCATGGCCAAAGATTTATTAAAGACTGATGTTTTCGTATTCCTTTTGAAGAAAGGATTACTCTTTGAAGTGGGAGCATGTTTATAGATTTAGAGCTGGAAGGGAACTCAGTGATGATCTGGTCCAAGTCCTTTCTTTAAGGAAGTACTTGAAATCCAGAGGCATGAAGTATAATTAACATTTATAGATAAAACTCTGGCAGTAGTAAAAGAGAGCATCTAGGTAACAGTGCATAGAGTGTTGAGCTTGAAGTCAGGAAGACTCATCTTCATGGGTTCAAATCCAGCTTCAAACTCTCATAACTGGGCAAATCACTAAACTGTGTTTGCCTCAGTTTTCTCATCTATAAAATGAACTGCAGAAGGCAATGGGTCCTGTATTTTTACCAAGACTGTCCCCAGTGAGGTCACAAAGAGTCAGACATGACCAAAATAATTGAACAGCAGTATTAATAGATAGTAAATAACATCTGCTATGTAGTAAATGCTAGATAATAGCTGAGACAAACCAAGGGCCTCCTGACTCCATGTACTCTGCTGCATCTGTTCCCACCATAAAAGAACTTGTCTCTAACAGGAATCATCATTCCTGTAGATGTATTTCTAGTCATTCACATCCCCCAAAACCACTTGTATCATAGTCAAGGTTTGGAAGGATGCTTAAATATCACTTCACAGATGGAGAAACTGAGGCACCAACAGGGGTAGTGACTTCACTCAGGTCATGTAGTAAATTAGTAACAAAATGAGGATTCAGTCTTTTTCAGGCAGAAATGTTAAATTCTTCCATGCAGGAGCTGAATAAAATATTACTTTGCTAAGGATTTATTTATCACACAGTGACTTTTCTAAACCTCAACCGGCCATCTGCCCCTCTTCTATGAACTCTTACCCTTACTTGAAATCCAGAGGCATTTCTCTGCCTCTTACCCCTCGCCCCCTTTCCCACCCAGGGTTTTCTTGCATGAATCTGTCTATGAATACCAGACCCAGAATAGCACTCTCAGTCACCAAAGCAAACTTTTCTTCGCCTAAAAATGACATTGCTAAAATTGGCCCAGGAACTGTTGATGAGTTAGTTATTTGCTGGATTCAATCTCAAGAGCTGGGTAATTGCCAGCAAGGCTCTAAGAAGGAATTCAGAGGTTCAGTCTGGGCAGATTTGGAAGGAAATATTCTGCCATTCAAGCTTGTTTCTCTGATCTGGAGCAAATGTGAGGACCCTCTCTTCCCTCTGATCTAAGCTGTTCCTTCCCCAGGTAAAATTCCTGCTTTGTTGTAGAATGAGAGACTGTGCATCCCTCCCCTTCAGGTTCTGATCCAAAGTGGTGGGAAGTTTTTAATTGTAGGGATTTCAGGCAGGTAGGAAGTCAAGTGGGGGGGATGTTTGGTGGAAGAAAGGACCAAAAAGAGACACATTTAGAAATTAAATTTAAAAATTAAAATGTCTTAATATTATAAAAATAACCTCAGGAACTCCCTGAAAGGGTCTTACTTTGAGAATTTCTCCTACAATGCAAAGAGCCCTGAATCAGGGGAGAGACATGCCATAGGATCTTGAGCAAGTAATTTTTATTCTGTCATCCCTTTCCCTTCTGTAAAATGGGTATAATGATGATGTTAGCCCTGTTGAACTCCAATAATAATTGGAATAATTAAAGAAAACAAGGATACAAAAGGAAGCTTTAAAAGACTTTTGTAAATTTTTAATGTGTCATGGTCCAATTAAACTGACATTAAGCTATAAGATATTAGTGATACAAAGACAAAAATGAAATAGTCCCTGCCTTCCAGAAGCTTACACTTCTAGGGGGAATAATAGCTAGCATTTATATATGGTACTTTATAAATATTACCTCATTTGATTCTCACAACAATACTGGAAGATGGGTATTTTTTATCATCCCCATTTTACAGTTGAGGAAACAGGCAGACAAGTGAACATGTTGTGTGTTCAAAACGAAGGCTGTAGGGAAGTTGCCCGATGCAACACAGAGAAGTGTTGCCAGAAACACCTTGAATTCATTGAATTAATTTTTGGTCATTGCATTCAGAAAACTTTTATTATTGCTGCCAAATTTTCCATGATCCCCAAATTCAGTTACATAGCCCACAGTTTAAGAAGCTTTGCCCTAAGTCATTGGAGCTAAAAGGACTTTGTAAGTTATTTAATCCAATCCATTTATTTCATACAGCATAAAACTAATGATTGTTCATATGTTCAGTGACATGTCTACTTTCAGTTTAACTATAAACTGAATTGCAAAATGTAGTGATCTGTAAACAATAAAATTACTTGTAAATGGTAAATTAACTGATAAACTGTGAAGTTTTTCATAAATATGTTATTTTCATAAATCATACACTCTTTGAGGACAGTAACTTGTCTTAATCCTATTTTCTTCAGTGTCTGGCTCATAGTAGCTACTTAATAGATATGTTTTAAATTGAATTTATTTTCAAATTCTCTTGTCCCTTAACTCTGCCTTTTTCTAGGAGGGGGTACAAGTCATGTCAGGTGCTTAGTCTGGCATATAGTAAGTGCTTTATAAATATTAATTGACTGACACTCCCTTCCCCCAGAGCAAACAGAAATCTTCTAGCACATATGCATAATCAGGTAGAAGTTTCCACACTGGCCATGTTCAAAAATATGTTTTATTATGCATTTTGAGTCCATGCTTTCTCTTTCAGGTGGTAGTTTGCAGTCATCATTAATTCCCTAGAATCATTGCATTTTTCAGAATTCTTAAGTCTTTAAAATTTTTTTTTCAGCATTATTATGTACATTTTTTTGCGTTCTGCTCACTTCATTTTGCATCAGTTCATATAAATCTTTCCAGTGTTCTTTGAAACTGTTCCTATTGTCATTTGTTATGGTACTACTGAATTGAATTTAAAAGTCACAGAAAAAAGCCTGTACCTTCCAGAAAGTAACATTTGATTTCAACAGTTTTTTCACTTGAACACATTTATATTAACTGCCTACAGTATACAAAGCATTCTGCTTTGTGATGAGGAGACAGAGATTGAGTAATGTTGGCTCTGCCCTCTGGAAACTTGTCCAGTGGGTGTATGTATTGTTGTAGTTTGTCCTTCCTTTTTGAAAACCACCAGGACATCAGTGAAGGTGCCATGACATGCAAGTGAATAGGTTTTAAGTGAGGGTGGGCTAGAATGTCTGTAATGGTTCCTGGCCTGCCTACTTGTAAAGGTGGGAGCCACCCATAGTCTGAAAATCTTAAATCTGAATCTGAAAAAGTTTTGTAATTTAAGAAAGTCAGGCTAACTCAATGGATGATGAACCTGCCTTCCTTGGGTTCTAGCTGCACGCTTACAGGGTTTGTGATACTGCATTATTAGTAGGGGGAATTTCCTATCTGGTAAGTTCTCTTTTATCAGCGAAATCAGAGTTCCAGAGCCTGTCTTTTATAACTCATGAAACAAATGTAAAGTATTATACCATCCTGGGAAGTGGGAAGGGCCTGGTCTGAGGTTATCTTGGGTACCTAGTGCCTGAGTAATAATATATTTTATTGCATTCTGACCTAAGAAACTTCCTGGTACTTAATTGTTGGACAGTTTTTCCCCCCATCCCAAGATGAATTTTGCTCTCTGTAGTCAGAGAAAAGATGTCTTCTTCCTTTTCTCTCTTATCTCATAACCTTATAATAGACCCAGGAAGTGTCATAGAAATCACAGATATTGTCACTCTAAAGACTCATGATATCCATGCTTTTTGAATTGTGGAGAAGCTTTTGAATTGTAAAAACCTAGAAGAAGAAATGAAAGCCGTGGAAATAGGGTGAGGTGTTCCATGTCATCCTCATTATCATCCTGTCTTCTTCAGATTGGTAATTTCCCTGAAATGATTCCTGTAAATCTACAAAAGTTGAGCTATATACCCAGGACTTTCTTCAACCAAAACAGAGGTTTTATATATATATATATATATCCACTCAGTTGGATATAAGAATTCATTTTATCCTATAACGAAAAAGGAGGAGAAAGAGGAAAGAAAAGGGAGAGGCTAGATGGAAGAGAGAGCAGAAACACCAGTAGAAAGCTGTAAGAGAAGGGAGAAGGGGTGAGAGAAAGGAGGGCAGCTTGAGGATGGAGTGAGTTTGAAACAAATCACTACTAAGGAGTGACAAATCTGACAATCTAACTGAAATGGATGAATATTTACAAAAATATAAATTGTCTAGATTAACAGAATAGAAAATAAATCATTTATATATATATATATATATATATATATATATATATATATATATATATATATATATATATCACAGCCCAAAGAATATTAAATGTAAATGAATAGTAGTAGGGTGGTGACTTTTCTCAGGATTATTTCTTTTTTTAAAGAAAGAAAGAGATGAAGAACAATAACCAGTGAAAAACATAAGCAAGCTAAGGTGACATAGTAGATAGAACGCTGTACCTGCAGTCAGGAGAACTCGAGTTCAGATCTTCCCTCAGACATTTAACTGAACAAGTCTGTAAAGTATTGATAATTTTGATATCTTTCCTATCACGTCAGGAATAACTGCATACAACCTAGGGCTTCTTAAGAGTTCACTTCACCAGCATAGGGTCGACCCTTACTAGCCATATGTATTTCTAGGCAAATTACTATCTCAGATACAGTTCTCTCATCTTTAAAATAGAAAAAAATAATAGCATTTACCTCTGAGGATTGTAAAGATCTGATGAAATAATTGTAAAGTGCTTGACACATAGTAAGGGCTTTGTAAATGTTAGTTACAAAGCTAACTTTGTAAAAGTTAGATTACATAGAAAGGGCTTTAAAGCACTATATAAATGCTAGGTGTAATTAAAAATATATAACAGATGATTTTTAGCATGAATTTTAAGGCTTGCAAAGTAATTTACATAAATTATTTCATTTGATTATTATGACAGCTCTATGAGGTTATACCCCTTTTATAAATGAAATAAAGAAATGGAGCTCAAAGAGAGTAGTTAAATGAATTGGTGCTTTGGTCACAGTAACTAAGTAAGTGGTGGAGGTATTTGTAAACCCAGAGCTTCAGGCAGCTGAATGAGGTTCAGGAGGAAATAGCTTGAAGGTCATTCAGTGAGTTATTGGCAGAGGTCCATCTGATGCCTTCTAATTGAGTGAGTTATGTTTTGTCTGTCTGGATACAGCTATTCATTTTGAGGATGATCATCCAGTTGGTCTGGCAGAGGGTACCTATTCTCCCCTACACCCACTGACTCTCCCTGCCATCCTTATAAGAGTATGTGGGACTCGGCTAGAAGAATTACTGCTTCTCCCATCTTCTGCCTCCCAGGGCTGTCAGCCAGCCAGCCCCAGCTCCTGCTGGTGTGCTTTGGCAAGTGAGTTCTAAGCGGAGGAGGTGAGTTCTAGCCTCTGCTTGGACATCTCTCATAATGGAGAACTCACTCTTTTTTATTCCTCTTAACAATAAGAATTTCTCATGAAGCAATGGATTTTTAATCCTAGTCTTTTGCCTTCTTTTTTCAACATCTATTCTTATTCTCTCTGTGTGTCTCTATCTCTATCTCTGTTTCTATTCCTTCCTTCTCTGTCTCTTTCTGCCTTTCTCTGCCTGCATCTTTCTCTCTCTCTCTCTGTCTCTCTTTCTGTGTGTTTTTTTTCCTCCCTTCTCCTCCCTTTCTTCCCTCTTTCTTTTTTTCTCTGCTCTCTCTTTTGTTGCAACCAAAATTCAACAGATACTGATAAACAAGGGAGCAAACCCAAATATGGAGTAGATTTCCATATAAAATCCTAAAATTTAAACTATTTATATTCTAAGTTTTTAAATGGCAATATAATCTCCATCTGTAAAATGGGGATCATAACAGCAACTCCTTCCCAGGTTAATTGTAAGATTCAAATGAAATATTTACAAAGCTCTTAGACAGTGCCTAACCCTAGTTTTGTCAATGATAGTTTATTATTATTATTATAATAGAAAATTTTAACAAAAAGAAATAGTACATTTGTTCTGTCCCATTGAGTCTCTCTTTGTACTTATAAAAATTCACAACCTCCACTGTCTTAGAATATTTCATCTCCTCTGAGTTCCAAAGGGAATCTTTAATTGAAAGTCTTTTGGTTTAGCCTCATCATTTTACAGAGGAAGATGTTAAAGCTTAGAAAGGGGAAGCCCAAGATTATACAGGTGGGTTCCAATGACATGTGTAAAACAACTCTCAAATAAGTAGGGAGTGTTCCACCCACTCTGCCTTTTGACAATGCAGAAACTGACCTCCAGAGAGGTAATGACTTCCCAGTCATGAAGTAAGGGAGTGAGCAAACCAGAGCTAGAATCTCTTATGCAGTTGGCTCTCAGCCTGGTGCTGTGGTGGCCTCCCATAATTACCCAAACTATCCTCCCCTTCCATGGTGTTCAGTCTACCTGTTCTCATCATCAAGTCCTGTCTGCTTCTTTTGTGCCCATCAATTATGGCCAAACTGGTTTCTTCCTTGGGCCTCAGTTTCCCTATCTGGAGATTAAAAGGGTTTGACTTTTCTCCACCTCAAATCTGTTTTAAATTTTTAAGGCCTCTTTGACATTTTCCCCTGATAAGTCTATAAAACTATTTATCTTTAACTCTGAATTGTTGCTGATTGTTTTGATTTCTAAAATCTTCCTTCGTTCCTCCTTCCCGTTTTCCCTTCCTCCCTCTCTTCCTCCCTGTCTCCTTCCCTCTCTTTTTCCTTCCGCCTTCCCTTCCTCTCTCCCTCCCTTCCTTCCTTCCTCATTCCCTCTGTTCCTCCCTTCTATTTTCTTTCCCTCCTCCCTCTCCAACTCAGTTTCTTCTGATTAAATGATCCTTTTGAGCTCTGAGCCCAAAGCTTTGATCTAAAAAGTATCTTGATGGGTTATAACAATAGCCTGAACCAAATACATTTAATAGAGACAAATATAAAATATTACAATTGGGTTTAAAAAAATCACCTTCAGATGTATAAGATGAGGGATGTAAAGCAATTTTAATATGATACAAAGTGAACATTGTTAGTTTGTAAAAGATCTTGGGGGTCTTGGTGTATTATAAATTCAATTTGAGTGAATATTGTGAGTACAGTCATCCTTCATTAAAGAAGATAAAGATTTCCTAGTGTCCAGAAATAAGTAGGTGATGACTTTTCTTTGGCTTTGATCACATCTAGAATATTCGATTATATTCTGATCATCTCATTTTAACATAAATATCAAATATGACTATAACTTATACAGATCTTTTTGGGTCTGCATAGTATTTTCTGTATTGATCTTGTTTTATCCTCATGTGTGGTAGGTGTTATTATTATCCCCATTTTACAGATGAGGCAACATAAACAAGCTTTAGACCAGTAATATCAAACTCAAATACAAACAGGGGCCACCAATATGTACATATGCATCCTTGTGGACCATATATTGACTTAGTTTTTATTTTTTAATGGAATGTTATTTTTATTTATTTTATTAAGTATTTTCCAAACCAATTAGGATAGTCCTGGGCAGTGCCATGATTTTTGACACCTCACGCCCTATAGTGTCTGGAGGAGGTCAGCTAAGATGGTAAAAGCCTTTGACCCTACCACATAGCTTTGTGGCCGTGCCCATCTGCTGTTTGGACTTTACTTGTTACTTTATTTGTAAAGTGAGATAATAATCTACTCCCTGTGTATATGCATGTATACATACATACACAGAGACACATGTATATTTATATGGCTGTGATATGTATGTGTGTGAGAAAGAGAGAGAAGGGGGGAAAGGGGGAGAGAGGGAGAAAAAGAGAGGGAGGGAGGGAGGAAAAAGAGGGAAGGAAAAACCACTTCTGCATCTTTGCCAAGAAAAGCTCAATGGGATCATGGAGAGTCAGAATCACTACAACAA
Source organism: Antechinus flavipes (assembly GCF_016432865.1). Classification (NCBI taxonomy): domain Eukaryota; kingdom Metazoa; phylum Chordata; class Mammalia; order Dasyuromorphia; family Dasyuridae; genus Antechinus; species Antechinus flavipes. The sequence continues at coordinate 515,858,048 of NC_067400.1, forward strand.
CAATATTGTACTCATAACTAACACACACAGAGAGAAAGTCATTGGGGAAACCAAATAAGATGGTAGATGTTGAGCATTTTATAAACCTAAAAGGTACCCTATAAATGAGAGTTGGAAAGGACCAAGGAGAATCAGCATGCTGTTGATGAGCTTTACAACTCACAAATTCCACCAGGTATCTTTTTGCTTTTGTTTTGAGTAGATGTAGAGCATCACTGTCCTAGGGAGTCTGATGAAGGGCTGCCTTGTGGAGATAGACACTTTCTGCATATCTTTGACCTTAGAGGGATATCCAGCAGTAGTTATGGGCAGGAGTTAGATTTTTTTTTTTTAAATCAGAAATGTAAAGGACTTTAGAGCCTGTCAAGTTCAACCCTTTCATTTTACAGAAGAGAAAACTGAGGCAGAAAGAAGTTAAATGATTCTCCTTGCCTGGGTCATCCAGCCAGTATGTGTCAGGAGTGAGACTCGTACTGAAGTCTTCCTGAATCCAGTGTCTGTTCTATATCCACCACTCCATCCTGCTCTTTAAAAAATTGGCCAAGCTTATCAAAACTAATTATTTCTCCTCGGCAGATACTCTGACAAAATAATAGATGGCATGTTGCCCCTCTTGGTTCTGTCTTTGCAGCCTAACTTTTCAGCATGTAGATGAAGAGTGTTTACACATTAATCACATTAATTAATTAATGACTATTGCCTTTGGAAAAGCAGGTTGTTCATTTTGGGGATGGGATTACGTTCCTTTTATTTTTTCTCTTTTCCCTCTGAAAATCTCTCTGAGGGGAACGAGTGGCTGCCAGAATCCTGCAGTGTGACCAGGACAAATGACATCATTTGAACGTCCCTGGCCCTCACTTCCTCCCTCCCACAGGCCGGAGATGAGAAGGGGCTTGGGGCTGGGCCCAGGAAGTAGGGTAGGAAGAAGGTCTGGCATTCTCCACAGCATAAAATTAGAGCATTTGGAGTAAGAAGGGGCCCGAGAAGCCATTCTGGTCTAAAACCTCTGTTTTGTAGAGGAAGGATCTGAATCTGGAGGGAATAGGAGTGACTTAATAATAACCATAGTAGCTAGCATTTACATAACACCTGTTATATGCCAGGCACTGTGTTAAGTACTTTATAAATATCTCATTTGAGCCTCATAATTGAGCCTCATAATAACTTCTGGAAGTAGGACTATTATTATCCTCACTTTACAGTTGAGGAAACTGAGGCAGATAGAGGTTGTGACTTGTCCAGAGTCACAGAGCTAGTGAGGCTGGATTTGAACTTGGCTCTTCAGATTCCAGATCTGGTGCTCTATGCATTAGGTTACCAGCTGTCCATTTCTCAAAATAAGGCTTTCAGATACATAAATTAAGATACTGAAGATAACAAAGGGAAATAATGATATTAGACTGCAGTTACCAAAATATCATAAAATAACAAATTAATGGATTCCAGATGAAGATCCTTCCCTATCAGGGACCTCTCCACCTCCCATTTCTGACCAATTTTAACAAAAAGGATTTAATTCAAAATTAGTTTATTCAGCTGTTTTAGTAAATTATTATTTCTCTCCTTGAGAGACCCCAAAGTAACATGATGTTACCTAAGTCAGAGGATATCTGTTTGTTTCCTAGGTCTACTAGCTGCATTAAGCTAAGGTTAAATTGGTTCCTTAGTTATTATCTGCCTCAGTTTCCCCTTTTGTAAAATGGTGATTTCAGGGATCATGTAAGATAGGATTAAATCAGATAGTCATTGTAAAGCACTTTGCACTATGTCTTACATATAATAGGTACATTTTTTTTTTCTTCCTTACCTAAAACCTATCTTTGCTTACATTGATTTCCCACTCAGTTTTCAGGGGCTCCCACTGCCTACATTAGCAAGTCTAAACTTCAGCTCAGCCTTGGTTTTAGCTTGGTCTCTGCCTCTTAATAACTGTGTGAGCCTGGGTTAGTCAGTGTTCCTTTGCAGCTATAACTCTGTGTTCTTGGTATTCAAAGTTTCCCAAATGTGGCTCCTAATTTTTTTTCTTATTTTTTCTGAATTTTAGGCAAATGGATTTCTTTGCCCTCCCCTGAATGTAGGCCTATTTTCTGGCCCTCATGTTTTCACTAATTCTTCCTGTACAGATTGTAGGATCCTTTTTAATCCCTGTGTCTTTGCTTTTATGGTTTTCTCTGTGCCTAGAATGTCTCTCTCTCCCCTGTCTATATCTGCTAAAATGTTAACAGCTCCAAATTCTTGCCATTTCCTTCAGGAAACCTTTCCTGATTTCTCCCACTGCAGTTGAAAGTAATGTTTCTTTTCTCTGTGTTCATAGTATTATGTTTTCCTTCTCATTGAGCTTACCACATTATGGAAGGTCTTCTCTTTCATAGTCCTTCTCTGTCAGATGAGGAAACTGAGAACTAGAATAGTGAAGGGACAGGTAGTAAACAGCAGAGCCTTTCAACCTGAGCTTTTTCCCTCCATATCCATTACATGCTTCTATGTCTTAACCCTCTACTAGACTGTAAACTGCCTGAGGGTAGGGATTGCACTTATTCATCTTTGTGCTGTGTATTATAAATATTGGCTTACTTGATAATGTTAATATCATTTATTTCCTTTCTCCTTTTTCTCTTGCAGCCAATAAAAAGAAGGAGAAGGAGCGACCTGAGATTTCACTTCCTTCTGATTTTGAACATACAATTCACGTTGGATTTGATGCTGTCACTGGGGAATTCACGGTAAGTCCCAGGGAGGAACCCATATGGCCCCTTTTCTTCTTTGAACTTGTGTAAACCCTGCTCTTATTTTGTATGCATGTTGAATAATGGCCCCCTAACCAGCGTCTTTCTTTAACTTGTATCTCAATTTCTCATGGGGAAGAAGGCTTCAGTTTGCTCCAGTAATCCAGGAGGCAGAACCAGCAATAACTGGTAGAAATTGTAGAGAGGCAAATTGAGATCTTATTTAAACTGGAAGGCTCATTAATTCTTAGGCAGCGAAGAAGTAGGATGGATTGCCTTAAGGTCATGAGTTCTCCTATTCTTGGAGATATTAAAATAGGCTCCATGCTGATCCGTGACACTGGGGTTCTAAGGTGGCACTAAACAGCCTCTGACTCTGATGTCCCTCTTCCAAGACAGGGACTCTGTTACTAAATGCCACTCTTGGGGTGACTCCTTTTTCCTCACTTCCCTCCTACTTCCAAAAAAGAAACAACTGCTTGAGATCAAGGTAGAGCTGATCTAGGGAGACATGGAACTGAAAAAAACTATTGACCTTTGATATGCTAGAAAGAGCTCAGGATTTGGGGTCAAAAGATCTAGATTGGAGTCCCAATTCTACCACTACATTAGATAAGTCACTTTATTTTTCTGTGCTTTGGTTTTCTTGAATATAAAATGGGGAGGATAACCACCCCCTCAATTTGGACTATTTTGAGATTGTCATGTCTAGAGGGTGGTAGATAGAGGGGGGAACTCTGAAGGTAAGGTCCTTCAGCCCAGAGGAAACCAGCTGACAATATCTGGTTGGGCTCCCTCTTTTCCTTGGTGTTCACACCTTTTCCTGAGAAATCAGGGAGGGCGTGACCACCTGTGTTCTACTTAAGCAAGGGATACTTACAGTAAGAAGTATTTTCATAGCAGGGTACTTCTAGTTAGCACTTTCTCAGTGTGATTATGAAATAATGGTTCTCTAGTTCCCCCATTATTTGAGGCCCTCTACAGTCTTGAAATGAGGGGGTAGAAAGATAATTAATGTTTTAAACTCTGTCTCATCTGTAAAATGGGGCTATAATAACAGCCTATCTTCCTGAGTTGTTATTGAGAATCAAATGAGATAATATTTGTAGAGCGCTTAGTACAGTGGCTGACACATAGTAGGTGCTTAATAATAATGATGATGATAACTATTATTTTGTAAACATAAAGTACCACATATATGAGAAACAACTTGATCTAGTGAGTAGAAACTTGGGTTTGGAATTAGGAAAATCTGGGTTCAAATCCTACCTCTTATACATTGCTTACTGACCCTGGCTAATTCACTTTTCCTTTCAGATACTTTCTAAGACTAAACATTTAGGATCAATCAGTAAACATTTATTAAATTCATAATATGTGCTAAGCACTGTGCTAAGTGCTAGGGTTACCAAAAAAGGCAAAAGACAATCTCTGCCTTTTTACTTTTTTTTTTTTTTTAATAATAGCTTTTTATTTTCAAAATCATGCAAAGGTAGTTTTCAACATTCACCCTTGCCAAAAAAAAAAAAAAACCTTGTATTCCAAATTCCTTCTCTCTCCCTTCCTCCCACTCCCTTCCCTAGACAACAAGTAATCCAATATATGTTAAATATGTGCAGTTCTTCTAAACATATTTCCATTTTTATCATCTGCACAAGAAAAGTCTGATCAAAAAGGAAAAAAGAGAAAAAAAAGCAAGCAACAACAACAAAAATAGGTGAAAATAATATGTAGTGATCCACATTTAATTCCCATAATCCTCTCTCTGAATGCAGAAGGCTCTCTTCATCACAAGTCTATTGGAATTGGCCTGAATCACCTCATTGTTGAAAAGGGCCATGTCAACAACAAAATTCATATGGAAGAACCAAAGGTCAAGAATTTCAAGGGAACTAATGAAAAAAAAAATCAAATGAAGGTGCCCTAGCTATACCTGATCTACAACTATATTATAAAGCAGTAGTCACCAAAACCATTTGGTATTGGCTAAGAAATAGACTAATTGATCAGTGTAATAGATTAGATTCACAGGACAAAGTAATTAATAACTATAGCAATCTAGTGTTTGACAAACCCAAAGATCCCAACTTTTGGGATAAGCATTCACTATTTGACAAAAACTGTGGGTAAATTGGAAATCATTATGGCAGAAACTATGCATGGACCCACACTTAACACTGTACACCAAGATAAGATCAAGATAAGATCAAAATAATTCATGATTTAGGCATAAGGAATGAGATTATAAATAAATTAGAAGAAGATAGAATCGTTTACTTCTCAGACTTGTGGGGGAAGAAGGAATTTGTGACCAAAGAACAACTAGAGATCATTATCACAAAATAGAAAATTTTGATTATTTCAAGTTAAAAAGCTTCTGTACAAACAAAACTAATGCAGATAAGATTAGAAGGGAAGCAATAAAATGGGAAAATATTTTTACAATTAAACGTTCTGATAAAGGCCTCATTTCCAAAATATATAGAGAATTGACTAATTTATAAGAAATCAAGCCATTTCCAATTGATAAATGGTCAAAGGATATGAACAATTTTCAGATAAACAATGAAATTGAAACTATTTCTAGCCATATAAAGAGATGCTCCAAATTATTGTTGATCAGAGAAATTCAAATTAAGACAATTCTGAGATACCACTACACACCACTCAGATTGGTTAAGGTGACAGGAAAAGATAATGATGAGTATTGGAGGGGATGTGGGAAAACTGTTGGTGGAGTTGTTAATGAATCCAGCCATTCTGGAGAGCAATTTGGAACTAGGCTCAAAAAGTTATCAAACTGTGTATACCCTTTGTTTCTACTGGGATTATATCCCAAAGAGATATTAAAGGAGGGGAAGGGACCTGTATGTGCAAAAATGTTTGTGGTAGCCCTGTTTGTAGTGGCTAGAAACTGGAAATTGAATGGATGCTCATCAATTGGAGAATGGGTTAGGTAAATTGTGGTATATGAATGTTTTTTGTAAGAAACGACCAACAGGATGAGTACAGAGAGGCCTGGGGAGAGTTATATAAACTGATGGTAAATGAAATGAGCAGAACCAGGAGATCATTTACACTTCAATAACAATACTATATGAGAACCAATTCTGATGGATGTGGCTCTCTTCGGCAATGAGAGGATCCAATCAGTTCCAATTGATAAGTGATGAACAGAATCAGCTACACCCAGAGAAAGAACACTGGGATGAGTGTGGACTGCTTGCATTTTTGTTTTTCTTTCCAGGTTATTTTTACCTTTCTAAATCTGATTTTTCTTGTGCAACAAGAAGACTGCATAAATATATACACATATATTGTATTTAAGATTACTTCAACACGTTTAATATATATGAAATTGCCTGCCATCTAAGGGAAGGGGTGAAAGGAAAAAAGGGAAAAGTTGAAACAGAAGTGTTTACAAGGGTCAATGTTGAAAAATTTCCCATACATATGTTCTGTCAAAAAAAGCTGTAAAAAGAAAAGAAAAGAAAAGAGCCATGTCCATCAGAGGTGATCATCACATAATCTTGTTGCTGTGTACAATGATCTCCTGGTTCTGCTCATTTCACTCAGCATCAGTTTGTGTAAGTCTCCAGGTCTCTCTGAAATCATCCTGCTGAATGTTTCTTATAGAACAATAATATTCCACTTCATTCATATACCATAATCTGGTCATTCTCCAAACTGACGCGCATCCACCCAGTTTCCAATAAGGAACTTATATTCTAATGGGGGAAAACAACACAAAAAGGGGAGCTAGGAAGGGGATTGAGTATGCAGGATGGCATGGCTAGCATGGTTGGGAAATTCTGTGAAGACCCAGACAAAGCAAGGTAAAGGAAGCTGGTTTCTCAGAGCCCAGGGTGGGTCCCAGGCCGAGTCCAATTTTCCCATAGGGAGGAAGTAGAGGCGGTGGTGAGAGTGGCAGGGCTTGGCTTGAGAGGTCAAGAAAGTGCCATGAAAAACAGAATGTTAGAGCTTTGAGCACTGAGTGAATATGCAAGAGACTAAGGATTTATTATGCGACAGCTGGGTGGCACAATGGATAGAATATTAGCCTTGAGTTCAAATTTGACCTCAGATACTTGTTAGCTGTGAACTCCAAATGCTTCAAAAAAAGAAAGAAAGAAATGATTTATTACAATATCCTCATTTAATTGCTGTGGAAACTTGAGGTTCAGAGAGGGAAAATGATTTTCCTAAGATAGCTCAGCAAGTTAATGATTAGAACCAGGACTACAAAATAGCTTTCGTGACTTCTTTTCTCTCAAACTGAGCTGAGGTTATTAGTGAACAGAGAAAAATTCAGAGGTATTTCTTCAAGTATTTTTAGGACTGTCATGTAGAAGAAGGCTGATTAAGCTTGCTCTTTCTGGCCTCCAAGGACGGAAATAAGAGCAATGGGTGCAAGGTTCCTTGTGGCCAGTTTTGGCCTTGAGCCCAGAGAAAAGCTTTTTTATAAAAGTAAAGCAGGCTTCCTTTTACTGGAGGTCTTATAATAGAAACAAAAGAGTGAGATAGAGAGATGGAGCATTTATTGAGTGCCTACTCTGTGCAGACATACTGCTTAATAGTGGTTCAATAGCCGGGATAACTGCTCAGGGGATTCGGAGATTCCAGGATGCCCTGTATCTGTGTGTGATGAGAGGTGAGTCTCAGTTTCTTCCTTTATTACATTTTACTGATGGGATTTTAGATATTCTTACTTTAGGTAGAGAGGGCTAGGAATTGCTAGGTGGTATTTAGTGGATTAGAGTGCTGGGCTTAGAATCAGGAAGATTCATTTTTCTGAGTTCAAATTCAGCCTCAGACTTTTACTAATTATATGACTGTGGATAAATCACTTAATAACTTTGCTTGCCTCCGTTTCCTCATCTGTAAAAACTGGAAAAGGAAATGGCAAACGATTCCAGTGTTTCTTTGCCAAGAAAACCCCAAATGGAGTTATGAAGAATTGGACACTATTGAAATAAAAACAACAACAAAACAGTGTGGATATGTGGGTATGCAGAAATTCTGATTCAGGGATGGTTCCTCCATTAATGAAGTAGAAATGCTTTCAGTAACTAAAATTGAAACAGAAAGTGATTTTTGGCTCATCCTCCTGTAACCAGGAATTAAATTTATCAAAACAACAATAGAAATTTAGCTCACGTTTTAATAATTCATAGATAATTTCTTATCAATGATCAGTGGAGATAGGAAACTCAGGCTTTTTGACTCAAGTCCCAGTGAGCTTTGCTTTTTCCAGAGTTGCCTTTCATATTGTAGATTAAAGGCAGTAATTAAGTGAGGTCCCTCTTCTGAATACAAGTAGGGGCCGAGACTGGAAAGAAGGATGTGAATTTTATTGATCAGAGAGAGAGCTTGGTGGAGGAGGAACAGTTTTATTGAAGTTGCCTTCAGATATTCCAGGGATGGGAAAAGGACACTTGCCTAGCCAAGGCGTTTGGATCTGGGAACAAATGAGATAATAACTGTAAAGTGCTTAACATGGATAAGTATAATATAAACATTAGCTATCATTATTATTATTCTTATACAATTGAGGCAGTTGAAACCTGGCAAAGTACTGACTTGTCCACAGCTAGTAAATGTCAGGCAGAAGAACTGAACTGTATTTTTCTAATTTAAGTCTAATCAATCAGTAAGCATTTATCAAGTTACTATGTGCTAAGCATTGTCTAAAACACTGGTGGTTCAAAGAAAAATAAGGATGATTCTTGCCTTCTGGGATCTTACATTCTAACTAGGAAAACATCCTTCAAATAACCATCAGTTTTTTAAGCAAATTAAAGATAGTTTTGGAGGAAAATCTGGTGTTGTCCTGGCACACATTATTCCATTGTGGGACAGCACTGGTTGTTAGAAAGATTTCCCATATATCAAGCATACATTTTTGCTGCTGGAGACATCCAATTATTATTCCTAGTTCTTTCCTCTTCAGCCAAATCAGTCTAATCCAGCTTCCATGTGACTGCCTATAAAACACTTGCAGGTACCAATCTTACATTTTATTTTCTCCAGGCTAAGCTTTCAGCATTGTCTTCAGATCCCACTCTTCAAGAGAGAGGGAAGAGGCTGATCAATACTTGAGTCTTGAAATAGTGGTAGCTTTGATAACTGTGACAGCCTTTCACTCTCTTAAAAAATAAGGTTTTTTGCTATTCTGTTTTTTTTTTTTTTAAACATGCTACTGTAATTTATTAATGAATTCCTTCTTTTACTCAAAATTCCTTCTCCTTCCCTTGTAGCAGAAAGGTACAGTTAAAATAAATCAACCAATCCTGCCAACTTCTCTTGCAGGGGATGCCAGAACAGTGGGCTCGCTTGTTGCAGACATCCAACATCACCAAATCTGAGCAAAAGAAAAATCCTCAGGCTGTGCTCGACGTATTGGAATTCTATAACTCCAAGAAAACCTCTAACAGCCAAAAGTATATGAGTTTTACAGGTAGGTGTGTGTGTGTGTGTGTGTGTGTGTGTGTGTGTGTGTGTCTGTGTGTGCATGTGCATGTGCATGTACTAACTCATCATTCTGAACTTTTCCCCATCATTGTCCTAACGGCTGAATTGAATGGATATAGGACAAGGGTAGGGAGTGGACCTGTGATTTCAATGCTATGGGGAATTCCCAGCGGATAAAACTCCACCAGGGACAGTCTAGAATTTCAAGTCTTTTGAAAGTTGCCTGGGGCACCAAGAGGTAGTAAAAACAGATACCAATGTAAGATGTCATCCAAATTAAATTCATTTTAACCTAATTTATTTAAGTGCCTATTATGTACAAAGCAGTAGAGATAATAAAGATAAAAATGACATTCCCTACCCTCAGGGATCTTACAGTCTAATGGTGGGAAGTCTGGGTAAAAAAGTGAGAGATTTTTTTCATATCTTCCTTAGAGAAAGGTTCCTAAGCTAGACTGTGACAAGATGTTCAGAGAAGTCTATTAAGACAAAAGAAACAGTGAACTTGAATGCATAGAAATGAGTGTGGGCACATGATAGTGACATTCAGAGTTATTCAGTGTGAAAACATTGTAAAGTCTGATAAACCTGGACATGTAGATTGGAACTTTTTTGTGGTAGAGAATTTTAAGTAGTAGGAAAATATACCTATATCTCTACACATACACATATACATATACCCTCACACATATATAATGTAGTATATATAACATATATAATATTGTTGTATATGTGATATATAATGATATATATATATATATATATATATATATATATATAGTAGCAAACAAATAGAAATAGATTCCTATCGGCAATGTATTGACTAGAAGATGACAAATTAATATCTGTGTTATATTGTAGTTTTATTTATTTCACTAAGCATTACACTTTAATCTAGTTCTGCTTTAGGAGTTTTGCAGGCCTTGGAGTTTGTTAGCTCTGCTGGAGAAAACAGAGGAACTCTGAACTTTTAAAAACTTTTTTTGCTTCATGTAGTTGTAATGTAATCATTTTTAATATTTTGAAGGTTTTTAAAATAATTACATGAAGAGTAGTTTAGAGAAAAGAGAGATTAGAGTCAGGGAAAGACCATTTAAATCACATTAGGGCAGAATTAGAGGTGATGAGGTTCCGACCCATGCTGAATTGAGGAGGAAAATATTTATTTAAAGTGCTTTCTGTAGACCAAGCACTATGCTGTGTGCTGGGGATACAAATAGAAAAAGTAAGGTAGTAGTTCCTGTCTTTTAGGCACTTGCGTTATAATCGAAGGAGACAACGCTTTTTTTTTTTTTAAAGTTCAATTTTAGGGAAGATGTAATGGCCCAGAAAAGCTAAAAATACAGCAATGGGGTCACTGGCAGAGTCCAGGGGTCCTTAAATAACATTAGAAAGTCAGATGCCAGTAATCTGAAAAGTCCAAAGGTAGGATAAGTTTTAAGGCCTGGTAATGTAATGCTGAAGAAACTGAGGCAAGATAGAGATTAGAGAGTATTTAATAATTTATTTAATGGGAGAGGTTTACTGGGACCAAATGGATCCATAGTTTGGTACCAGGGCTGAATGAGACTATGGTCTTCAAGAATCCAGCAAATAATCAGAGTTCTCAATGACATATATACACCTGACTCAGATGCAGCGGGGTGCTGAGAGCGGGAACAGGTTGGGTGAGCTACTGGAGATGGGGGAGGCACCCCGGAGAGGGGAAGACGCATCTTGATAAGATACTATCTGATATTCTGGTAGCTTGGGATGGAGAGAGGCATTCTGATATTCTAAAACATAAGATCTTTTATTCTTATCAAATATTCTGATAAAGAGGGAGGGATGGTTTTGTAGGATTGAGCAGACAATTATAAATTGAGGCAGAACAATTAGGGAAACTGAGTCAGGACAATAAAAGAGAACTGTGACATAACAGTACGGTCTCTATGCAGGTCATCTATCTCACCAGAAGAAATAGAATTGACTCCTATAACATCCATGCCACGTGAGGTATCATGCAGCCTAGATGAGTTCTGGCCAGTACAGGTGGGGAAGAGGAAGGAGGAGGATGGTCAGGAAGGAAAAATGTCTCTGCTGTTGATAGGGGTGGGGAAGGCTTCCTGGATGGGTTCTGGGCTAGCCCAGGGCTGGAGGGAGGGGGCAGTGGGAGTAGAAGGCCAGGGAAGAAGGATTCTCCTAGTGGTATGGTAGCCACTCGGGTAGAGTAGACGAACAAATATAAGAAATGTATTTAAGATTTAATTGGGAGGATGTGATTGGATAAGTGGAGGGGGAGGAAGAGGAACTATCAGAATTAACTCCAAGTTTTGCAACTATCAGGATGGGGAAGATGGTGTTGCCATCAACAGAAATAGGGAAGGTGAGAAGGACAGGTATAAAGGGAAGGATGGATTTTTCCTGGGACATGCTGGGTTTGAGGAGCTGGCAGGACATTTTGGTGGAAGATGTCCAGTAGGTAACTAAGAGATGCTAATTGAATGTGAAAAGGAGGACAGATATAGAACAATAGCTTGAGGGCATGGGAATGTAATAGATTGTCTAGGGAGAGAGAAGAAAACAGAGCCTTGGGGGATATCTATACTTAAGGGTCAGGAAGAATATAAATTATTAAAGGTGGACCAAAAGTAGAAGGCAGGCAGAGGGGAGGAACTGAGAGAGGACAGTGGGAAGAGAGAGGATAAAATCAAGTTAAATCAACAAACATTTATTCAGAGCTTATTATGGGCCCTGGGCACTGTGCTAAATGATGGGGATTCAAAAAGTGGCAAAAGGCAGATCTGCTCTCAAGGAGCTTACAATTTAATACAACATGTAAACAACTGGGGACATACATGAAAATGCAGGGTAACTTCCAGATAACTGAGGGAAAGCATAAACATTGAGAAGATGGGACAGGCTTCTTGAGATGTGTTTTTAATTGGAATTTGAAGGAAACCAGGGAAATCTAGAGGCAGATTTGAGGAGGGACAGAATTTCAGATGTGTAGGAGGAAGACGTATAACCTATACAGAAGAGAAATCAAGAAGAATTAGAACTGAGGGAAACCTTGAGATATAATGATCAGAGAAGTTCTTGGTGATTTTGAAGCGGAATGTTGAGTAATGACTGACAAAACAACTAGTTTATAAAGATTTGAGGAGTCAGAAGCTAGCGAGAAAGAAGCTGTTTTTCACAGACTGTATAAGAATCAAAGGGAGGGAAGTTAAGAAAACTTTTTCTAGAAAAGACTAGGGAGAACTGCCGAGCCAACAAGTTCTTACTTAATTTTTGCATTTAATAGTATTTTATTTTTATCCAATTACATGTAAAAATAGTTTTCAAAAATTCCATTTTTATAAGATTTTTGAGCTCCAAATTCTCCTCCTTCCCTTCCCCCTTCTCCAAGACAGCATTCAATCCATTATGGATTATACATGTATTATCATGTTAAACACATTTCCATATTGGTCATCCAGCAAGCCTTTATTAAAGTACCTACTAAGTGCCAAACACTCTACTCAGAACTAGGAAGACAAAGAAAGGCAAAGATAGTCCCTGCCTTTCAGGAATTCCAGGTCCAGTTGTGAACATGCAAACTACTTGTCCAAGAATAGAAGGCAAGGAGCCATAAGAGAGAGGGAAATATTATGGGTAAGAAGAAGTGGACTTTGAACTATGTGTCCAGACTTCCTCTTAGCAAGAGGTGAGATCAGGGGCCAGTTGGAGGACATAGCTTTTAACAGAGAGGAGGGAGGAACCACCTCATCCTGTGAGGCAGAAGAGGAAAAGACAGGTTGGAGGGGCTTACTTTACTTGGACTATTGAAAGAATCTCTTTATTTTCCCCTGCCTTAAATCTGCTCTCTTCCTTCTCCCTTCTCCAGTCCATTCTCCGCTCAGCTGCCAAAGATATCCCTAAAGCAATGGACTTTGAAATATCACTCTTCTTCACCATAAACTCACATAGCTTATTTCCTGTAGGCAAACTCCTGTTTGTCTCACACACACACATTTACCTCTGTATCTCTCAATCTCCACACATCTAGATCTTATCTATTTTTATATATATCTCTAATGCAGTACCTGGTACTTCTCAGATGCTAAATAAATGATTATTCATTTTTTGGGACTATTCACTGGACTTCTCCTCCAGGACTTCTAGTTCCCTACTCCCTATATACTCATTATTTTACAAGTGTGAGTTTATCATCATGCTACTGAGGCAGATTATAGCCCATCCATACTTTTAGCCTAAGAGTTCTTATCCTTTATTTCTTTTTTCACACATTCCTTTGGTAGCTTTAAACCTATGGATCCCGTCTCAGAATAATGTTTTTTAAGTGTACAAAATAAAATGTATAGGAGAAAGGAAATTAATGATATTGAAATATAGTTGTCAAGAAATAGGAAAAGAAGTCCAAGGAGCCCAGCTTAACCCTTGCCACTGTTAGATGGTCTCTATGTACTGTTGTGTCCCCAAGGACATCCCTTGGGGGTCCATGCGGTGGTGCTGAATCTCCCTGGGTTTAAGATTGTCTAGGAATGATAGACACACACATTGTTTTATTTCATTTTTTATTGGTAAGACTTCTTGGCTTGGTAGGCAAAGCTTGCAGATCTCCGTACACTGTCTAGTTTTTGAGAACCCAGGGTCACCTTCATAACTCAAGCCTCAAAGTGACCTGAGAAGTTAAAGAGTTAAAGAGATTTTAGACATCATGTTATCTAATCCCTTCATTTTACAGCTGAGGAATCAGTGATTGGGGTGGCTTGGCCCAGCTCACCCAGTGAGTTAGTATTAGCAGGATCTAATCTTAGAATTTTAGAGCTAGAATAATTTACTTTTAAATAAAACTTGAATCTGCATTCTGAAGGGCCTAACAGATTTTCCGTAAATGTGACTGATAAGCAAAGTTTCTTGTGGGCTCAATCACGGGAGGAGAAATGCTAACTAGAGAGAGCAGATGGACAATGCTCTTACGTAGCAGTTGTAGAACTTTTTATGCATGCTTCAAGTGCCTTCAAATACTTTGTTCTTTTGGGGATGGGAAAATAGATAGTGCATTGTGATAGAAAGAACCTTGAATCAGGATTTAGAAGATATGGATTTGAGTCCCAGCTCTTCTACTTACTGTTTGACCAGGTAGTGCTCTCTGACTCCCAGTTTTCTCATTTGTAACCTGGAAACAATCATATCATACTTCCCAAGACTATTGCGATCAGGGAAGATAGTGGGTTATTGTGTAGAGCTTACATAAAGCACTTTATACAATGAGGAATTGTTACTATTGGATACTCCAGATGAGTTAGACAGGTCAGTTATCTCTATGTACTTGTTCAAGAGAAGGAAACTGAGGCACGGAGTGGTTGAATGAGTTGCACAGTCATACAGATCATAAAGAGAGGTTGGACTTTAAACTTAGTCCTCACTTCTATTATTTCTTGTTCAGAAACCATGCTAAGACTTTTATCAGAGAGCCTTGGTGGATTAGAGCTGAAAAAGACTTCAGAGATCATTAAGTTTCTCTTTGGGGATTCCTCTTTCCTGAGTAGAGTTTGTTCTTTTCCCTGTAAGGTGCCTTTGAGATGCCAGCATCTTTTGAGATGGGGGAGAATCCAGCCTTAAACAGATTATTGCTGCAGGGACAATTATTATGGCAAATTGGCTGGGTTTTATAAATATGATTGGGGAGTCCATGCCTAATGACATCCCCCTGTGGTGAGCAGGGCTGGTTCAGTTTCTTCCAGGTCAAAGAGAAATGCACAGATGGTAGGATAATAGCAACTCATATTTCTAAAGAGTTTGAAGGTCTAATAAAGCATTTCCCTCACAACAAGGTTGTTAGTGCAAATGTTATTCTCCCCATTTTGTTGATAGTGAAACTGAGGCTCAAAAAAAAGAGATTTGGTTTTGATCAGGCAGCTGGCAAGTGAAAGCTGAGATGATGGAACCATCAGCAGCTCCTGTTGCCTTGAAAATGCCCCTAGAAAGGCCCCGAGGACCCTCAGCCCTGGCTCAGCAGGCCCTAGTCTTCAAGGACATGCTTGGCCAATCCTGGTGTCAGCATAATCCAGGAGTGGAACAGGATTCTGTGGAGCGGGAGGGTAGCAGTGTAAGAGCTCCAGGGAGGGCAGCTGCTTCTTTTCTACCCTGAGGCTGCTGATCCAGGTAGGGAGAATTTAACTCTGGGCTGCTTTGTAGGCTGGCCCATTGTCCTAGAGTGGTTCAGTTGTGTATTCATTGTAGTGAATGCAAATGCAGAAGTGTGTTCTATGCAGTACGGTTGACCACAGAAGGATATGATTTGAAAAAATAATGGACCAAATTATCTTTTGTATCGATGTATTTCACTGTTTTATGGATTCTTGCTTCGTTGTGGGGAAGAAGTAGGTTGAAGCTGAATTTTTCTTATGAAAGGAATTGAGGCTCTGGGGTCCTGTGGGTTTAACTTGTGAATGAGGAAGGTACTAAAGTTGGTCAAATATTTAGTTTAGACTTCCTGCTTTCTAATCACTCTATGCTAGCATTTGTATTAATTTGTAATTAATTAATCTAATTCATCACAAAAGGGTTAAACCTGGAAGGGACTTTGGAAGTTTAATTTTTTTTTTTTTTTTTATCCAACTCCTTATCATCTTACTGAAGGAGAAACTGAGGGCCAGAGAGGAGTGACATAGTTAAAGTTGGTGAACAAATGGTATAGTTTGGATTAGGACCCAAGTATCTTGCAGTGCTATTCATTCTCTAAATAACTCTTAGCTAAGCTATTCAGTGTCTGGGATTCTACATTATTGAAAAGGAGTGATTTTGCAGGATAAAGACTGAAGTCCCCTGATTCCTAAATGTCCAGGGCTTTTTTTGGCTGTATCATGTTTTTGCTACCCCTCCTTCCCACCGCAGTGGGAATAATAATCCCTGACATTTGTTCATTGCATTCCCATCTGTTATTCTCATTTGATTGAGTGATTAATTGTATCCTTAAAACAACCCTATGAATTTGTCAGGCAAGGTTTTTGTCCTCATTTTACCAATTAGGAAATTGAAGTTCAGGGAGTTGATTTGCTCAAAGTCACATGGCTGATTAGTAGAGCAAGGTCCATAATAATAAGTAGCAGATATAGGTCCATCATCATAAATATTAACTGTAGCATTTCACAACTTGCTAAAGCACGTTGCATAACTTAGTTCATTTGATTGTCATAACAACCAAGGGAGGTAGATACAACAACTACTAATCACCTTCATACAGATAAGGAAACTGAACCTCTGGCATTTTAAATGCCTTATTTCTAGTCACATAACTGGTAAGTGTCAGAGGTGATGTTGGAATCCAGTTCTTCCTGACTCTGAGGGAAGCACAGTATCTATATTTCACCATGCTGCCCTTGGCAACTAGTCTCAGGTTCTTTACCATAGACTGCCCTGCTCCTAAACTTAATCATCTTGGTATAAATCTGCATAATGAGTCCTTCTTGGAAGAGGATGTCATGGTGATGATGATGATGATGATGATACCACCTTACATTTCTATAGTGCTATTAAACTTACAAAATACTTCACAAGAGGAAGCTTGGCAGTGCAATTTCATAGACTCAGAGGAATTGGGACTGGAAAATTCTTTGGTCCAATTCTTTTCTTTTATAGTTGAAACAACTGAGGCTCAGAAACAATCAGGAAATGGCCATTCCAAGGTCAACCAATTTTAGCTAAAACCTGGATTCAAATCCAGCACTTTAAACTCCAAATCTAGTGTTCTTTCTGTTACATTCAAGTATTATTCCCATTTTGCAAGTATGGAAACTGAGGCACAGAGAAGAAAAATGATTGAAATAATAGAATTAATAAGTACCAGAGGTGATACTGAAACATTGATTAAAAGATGAAGTGTTGGGCTGCCTAAAATTCAGTCTTGGGGAGAGAAGCAATACTGTTCTTTGCCTGTAATTGGATAGGACATGATAAATGGTCCTGTTCCAAACTTAGAATAATATAGCTTGTAAGCTCTAACCCTTCTGTCCCTGAGGGAGAGATTGATTCTGAGGACGGACAGTTAGACTGGGTCACGACTAATTTTTGAAGATTTGGGGAGGGAGGACAGACTATCTTCCTAACACCAGAAGCAGCTCACGTCCTTGTTCTGTCACTCTTCCTTATGAGGTTATTTTATTTTTGACCCAAAAAGCTCTCCTGGCTCATTGAGGTCTAATATTCCCAGGATTCCAATGGATCATTTCAAGATAAGCCAGAGGGTGATAGAAACAGTCTTCTGGGACCAAGAGGTCTTTGGCACTGTGGTATACTGGAAGAATATTAGAATCAAGGCAATTGAATTAGAATCCAGGAACTAACATTACACTAGCTTCATGACTTTGGGCAATTATATAAACAGGCTCTGGATTTACTCTACCACCCTCTGTACACATGGGCAAGTTGGGTTCCAGACCTGGCCACCAAGAGCTCTAGATGGCATCCCTAAGGAGTTGGGAGTTGGTTGTTGAATGCTATCTAAAGCTCAGGTAAGGTAGCAAGGTGGCGCCATAGTGCAGAGTACCGGACTTGGAATTGGAAAAACTCATCTTGAGTTCAAATCCAGTCTCAGACTCTTTACTAGCTGTGTGATTCTGGGTAAATTACTTAACCCTTTTTGCCTCAGTTTCCTCATTTGCAAAATGAGCCAAAGAAGGAAATGACAATCCATTCCAGTATCTCTGCCAGGAAAACCCCAGATGTTGTCATGAAGAGTCACACATCACTGAAAAATTACTGAATAACAGAGCTCATGAGTTGAGTTCCTAGTGGTTTGTTTCCCTTTCTAATGTTATCAGTTGATGTAAATTACTCAGAATTCATATTAAAAAGGAGTATTTACTTGTGTTGTAGATTAGGAATGATTAAGAGGAAACATCCCCTTAGAAGTCTGTGAAACATTATCCTGTCAGTAAATCAAAGCTTGGGGAAAAGTGGGTTCAAGAACATAAAACAATTCAGAGATCTGCAAGGTCCTTTTCTTCCCTTTTTGAGGGTTTCCCCCCTGGTTATCCTTGATGGGAGATGGGAGATGAAGAAGTTCCTCTTAGGCATGGTGTAAGTCCCCCCCACTCCCACTCCCTACTCCCCCCCCCCCCCCCAGGTCTCTTTGTAGAGCTTTAATTCTGCATCCCAGTGTGATATTTGCCCCAGATAGAGAAACTACCATTACCTGTTTTGACTGTACTGCTAGGACTCTTTCTTGGTTTGAGGACTCCTTCCTGGTTTACTGCTTGCTTGAATCTCTGATTTCACTTAGCTCGATGGTTTTATACAAGCCCCAGAGAGTGTAATTTAGCCCATCAGCTAATGCAAACAGATTTCCTATAGCACCTAGGATTCCACATTTTGTTTACACCCAGTGGAAAAAATGAGCCATGTTCGGAACTGATAAATGCATGAGTTAAATCAATAGTGATTTTGACTTCACCCTTAAACTTACATAGCATCCAGGGTCATCTCTAGTCACCATGATCTATATCTTGCCACTGGATCTTTGTGGCTCTGGAAGAGAAGGTAAAGCTGGTGACTTTGCACAGCCCACCTCACTTAAATCCTATTTACTTGCATGGCATAACATCACCTTCCTGATATTATAGTCTTCAAGGAGGACAAACAATGAAAACTTATATGAGTATTGTAAAGAAAATAAGTTGTAAACTTAAAGCATTATACACATGTAAGTTATCATTATTGTTTTCTTTCATATAATTGGCCCATTTGGCCAAATTTATCGATAAATGGTTCTTATTGGTTGCTTAATGATGTTTGTCTCTTATTGGCTTTCTTCTCTTACAGATAAATCGGCAGAAGATTACAATTCATCCAACACTTTGGTAAGCCTTTATTTTCCACTTTGAGACTAATAAGTATAAGGCATGGTGACCATTAATGCATGAAGGCTCTGGTCTCTTTAAACTGATGGATGGTTATGGACTAGTAGAGAATATGGCAGAGTTAAGATTAGAACTAAGGGAGATAAGAGCATTGAAGGTTGTGGGTAGAGGCGGGGTAAGTTTATAAAGCACTGATTAGACAGCTGGAAAACTGGGTTCTAATCTTGGCTGTCATTAACTTAATATGAAAGCTCCTCTCATTCTGTGTTCTATTGTTTCATATCTCTAATCTAAGAGGATTGGATTTCATGGTTTCTATGGTTGCTTCCATTTTGGAAGTTCCTTTGAGTCCTAATTTTATGTTCTAAGGGCTATTCCAGTTCTAACATTGTGTTCCAAGGTCCTTTAGAGCTCTTGTAATTTATTCATATTTAAGCCTTCATCTGGTGCTGACATTTTTTGTTCCAAGTCTATTTTCTATCTCTGACTTTCTGTGACTTTGAAAATAGGTAGCCTTGCCATGTGTTTAGGGGCCTGAGGTTAGTGCCATATGGCAGATAGGATGGTACCAACTCAGCAAAATCCTGCACTGGGAGCACTTTAGAAACTAATAAAACAGGTAGGTTTTACAAGTCATACTGTGCCAAGGCCATTCCTTTGACCCTTTGGTAGCATATTCCTGAATCTCACTTTCTCTGTCTCTCCTTTCCCTCTTTCCCTCCTCTCCCATGCTTTCTTTCTCTTTTCCTTTCCTTCTCTCTCTCTTTCTTTCTTTCTTTCTTTCTGTCTCTTACTTTCTTTCTTCCTATCTCTTTCTTCCTTCCTTCCTTCCTTCCTTCCTCTTTCTTCTCCTCCTCCTCTTGTCCCTCTTCCTCCTCTTTCTTCTTCTCTCTCTTTCTGTACATATACATAAAGAGATATCTATATAAGTAAATTTGTCAACATTTGTATCCTTTTTTGAAGGGAAAGGAAAAGAGGGAATAGAACAAAAATACTTATTAAATGACTATTATGTTCAAGGCAGTATGCTAAGCACTTTACAAATATTATCTCATTTGCTCCTCACAATAACCTGGGAGGTCAGTATTATTATGATTCTCATTTTATAGATGAGGAAACTAAGGCAGAAAAAGGTTGAGTGATTAGCCCAAGTCAAGGTCACCCAGGGAGGGAGGATTTGAACTCAGCTCTCACTAACAGGTGTGCCAGACCTGAAGGAAGAAAGACTCATTTTCATGAGTTCAGATCTCATTTCAGATACTTGGTAGTTGTGTGATCCTGGATAAGTAAGTCACTTCACTCTATTTGCCTCCATTTCCTCATTTATAAAATGAGCTGGAGAAAGAAATGGCAAACAACTTCAGTATTTTTGCTAAGAAAACTTCAAATGGGGAAGGTAGATGATGCAGTTAATAGAGCACCGGCTGTGAAGTCAGAAGGAACTGAGTTCAAATTCAGCCTTAGACACTAGCTGTGTAACCTTGGGCAAGTCGCTTAACCCCAATTGTCTCCCAGAAAACAAACAAAACCCAAATGGGGTTACAAAGAATCAGAAAGCAAAAGTCAGCCAGCAATTTTCTGACTCTAGGCACAGAGCTCCACCTAACATGCCAACTAATTGTCTAAGGAAAAAAATTTTCATAATAATAAGTGGCATTTATATAGCCCTTTAAAGATTCCAAAGCACTATATTATCCCCACTGTGTTTGTACAAAACTTTATAGTTTTCCAAGTCCTTGCATATGTGTTATTTCCTTGATTCATTCAACCAACAGTTATTAAGCACGTAGTATATAAATCTAAATAGATCTATGTACAGTACATGGCAGGGATTGTAATCCCTATCTTACATGTGTGAAAATTAAATCCTGGAGATGTAGTATATTCTAGTGAAAAGAGAATTTGGAGTCAGGTGATCTGGATTCAAATTCAGGCCCCATTATTCATTTGATGTTGGGTGAGTCTTTAACCCTCCCATGGGCCTCAGTTTTCTCACCTGAAAGAAAAACTTTGAAGCCCTTTAAATTCTGAATCTCATAATCTTGTCTTAAGTCTAAAGTCTCACATCTGAGAAATGGTGCATTTAGGATGTAACCCAGGCCACATGATTTCTTCTTTCATGCAAGGAGACCTTCTGTAAGATGGGAGAATGCATTCTTATGCCGAGTATGATGTCTTCTTTTGACCCAAGGGATTAAGTGTCCAAAAGTCCATTTGGGGCCTTTGTGCTAGTCTTGTCAAAAGTCTAGTTTAGCACGGAGAGTAAATCAGGAATCCTTTCAGATCAAATCAGATCCTTTCTGCAGGCTATGTGTGAAATCCTGGAATCTCCAAGTTAAGGACCTAGGAAGATAACTGGTCCACATGACCCTGTATGCAAAAATCCCCTCTGTAACATGGCTTTCGTTTTTTTTTTTTTTTTTTTTCCCACTTAATAGTATTTAATTTTTTTCAGTCATATGTAAAAATAATTTTCAATTCACTTTTGTAACATTTTGAGTTCCAAATTTTTTTCTTTCTCTCTTGCTTCTCTGCCCACTCCCTAAGCCAGCAAGCCATCTAATATAGGTAATATGTGTACATGTTGTGGAAAGAAAAATTAAAAAAAAAAAAAAAAAAAAGGAAAAACCATGGAGCATTGCTTTCTTGACAAAGACTTGTCTAACATCTGTGTGAATGTACCGAAGGCTGCACTCTGCTTATTTTGGCATTTGTCTGTTGTGGGGAAGTCCTTATCCTCTTAAGAGCATTGAGTTTTCTTTAAATATACTCTCTCCGTGCTAGAAGGGATCAATCAAGCAATCAATTAGTGGGTATTTATTGCCCACTGTGTACCAGGAATTGAGAATAAAAATGCAAAAATGAGATAGGTCTTGCTCTCAAGAAGTTTATGTTCTAGAACCATAAACAGCACTTATCAAAATATCCACAGAACTATCAGTAAAAGTTAGTGTAAGGGAGTGGTACCTGGGGAAAGAGACTTTGCCCTAGGTAGTTCCCAGGAGTATGTATGCCAGGACTCTTGTGACAATAGGAATATCAACACTGCTCTGATTTTTGTTCTCTAAGGCTGAGCCCTGAAATTGAATGAGGAGTGAGACTCACTCCCCCTGAGAGTCTGAGTGGCTCTGATCTCACTCAGATCTAATACCCTTAATTTACAGAAAAGGAAACTGAGGCCAGAGGAAGGCCAGGTCATGCAATGAGGAAGTAGCTTAGCCAAAATTTAGACTTCCCTCTAAATCCAGAATGCTCTTCATAACATCACCCTGCATCTCTGGAGGAAAATGAGTGATCTGATAAGGGAACTCAAGGATTAAAAAGCTCCTTTTACCAAATTAGGTCAGCACCATTTCTATAACTTAAGTCCTAGAAAGTTATACTTGTGTGTATTTCTGTGTTTGTATACACATATATGTACCAGACATATGCACATACATACATGTGTGTACATATATACAAATAGACGCATATTCACATGTGTGGGTATTGTACATAGATATATGTGAGTAGGATTTTGTAAATCTTACAGCATTATATGAATGTTAACATTTATGAATGAATAAAAAGCATTTATTAAAAATGCTTAGTGCATTCAAGCACCAGGGATAAAAATAAAAGACTATTGATTCTGTTTTTTCCTTCTTTTTCCTTATCTTCTGTAGATCACACTACAAAAGCCAGTTTCACTTAGAAAGTAGATCTTTTTTTTTTTTTTTTTGGAGAACTCAAAAACCAGGGTTTTGGGGGGCAAGAGGGGAGGGAATTGTATAATAAATCACTTTCTCTCAAATTGTATCCTTTGTTTCCTTTCTGTTGCTAAATACCCCCGAGTCCTCACCTCGTCCCCAACTAGCATAATCTCTGGTCCCCTTCCTCCTCTCTACAAAGTGATGAAATGTCTGAGAAGGATGACAATGTCTTATTTGCTAAGGAGGCAGATCCACTGAGGGATTGCAGAGGCCCAATGTCCTGAGTTTGGGCGTTTTGCCTGGGCTGTGTACATAGTCACCAGCTGATCTCTGGCCCCTGCCAAGGTGTGGCCTGAGGTTGGGCCTCCAAGCCCAGGTGTGGGACTTGGGCTTAAGGCTAGGTCTGGTGACTGACAACTTACTGCTCTTTGCCCCCCTCCCTTATCTTGAGCTTCAGTTCATCAACTCATTGATTTAGAGTTGGAAAGGAGTCTTAAAGAGCCCATCCTCAGATGAGTTCTAGGCAGTTTCAGTGACTTGTCCTGTATGTGACAGATGAAGGTCACACAGATTGTAAGTCAAAGAGGAAAAATATGAAAATATGAATTCAAGATTCTTATTCCAATCAAGAACTCTTTCTGTATTGACATGTACTTCTCAGTTAATCCTTTTTATTCTGTCCATCCTTTAAGCTTTTGTTTGTATTTCCAATGCTTCTTTCAGTCACTGGTATACAATAAATGCTTGCTAATTTGATAGCAAATACAGAAACAAAACAGTTGGTCAGGAGCATGGGAAGAGATCTAAAAGTACATTTATTCTAGCTGTCCTATTTATACCCGAGAAAGTATTGATGATCTTCCCGTGCTGCCATATTGGTATCTTAAAATGCAACTCCCCTCTCCCACACTTCCTGAGAATCATTTGTGAATGTCATCTGGCCAGCCTCCCAGTTTTCAAGAACCTCTAGAGTTTCAGGTGGTAAATTCTGGGGTGCCCACGGGATGTGTCTGGTTTTCCCTTGGTTCTCACCTCTAGGATGACCCTGTCAGTTCCTTCTAAAGTATTTTTTAGCTTAATCTTCCCATTCATGGCTTTGTGAATGAGAAGCAGAATCTCAGGGAATTGAGTGTCTGCCTTCTATCTGAAGACTTAGACCATGAGACACCCTAACAACATTTGGGGGTGCCTAGGTTGGTGTCGCAGGTATTGAGAAAGAATTCATAGACCCAGTCTCCAAGTTAAGTGGCAAAAGGGTTAATACAGTGGGCTAGATTCCAGATTGGAATAGCAAAGAGCTGAAAGACAGAAAACAGCTTTATCCAGCTGTCTATGGTCCAAGGCTTAGGAGTCTATCATTGGTATGTTGATTCTGTGACCCAAAGATAAGGCTAGGCTAATCTCCAGATGAATTAAGGGTGGTCTCCGAAATTTGATTATCACTTATCAGATCCTCAGTCAGCAATGAACTGAGAAGATTCTGAATAGAATCAGACTGAGCCTAGGAGTTTCCTTCTGAGACAGATTCCAAAACCAAAAGATTTAGGATTTCCTGAGTCACTGCCAGAATAGATGACCACCCCTAAAAATTAGGGGACCAAAGAATCCTATTATATCAGCATGGCCAGATCTTTGTGGAAAAAACAAAAGATGTAGGGGATTTTAGTGGACTGCAAGCTCATTGGGAAATTAAGCACCATTACGTGTCACATTGTGCTAAGCATTGTAGATATTAAAAAAAAAAAAAAGTAAAAGACAGTTTCTTTTCTCAAGGAGCTCACTGTCTAATAGGGAAGACAACCTGCAAACAATCATATACAAACAAGCTAAATACAGGTTAAATAGAAATTAATCAACAGAGGGAAGGCACTAGAATTAAGTGGGATCAGGAAAAGTTTTCTATAGAAGATATTTTAACTTGGATTTGAAGGAAATCAATAAGCAGAGAAGAGGAGAGAATGTGGCATCCTAGGGGAAATGCCCAGTGCCAAATGGAGGGTCTTATTTGAAAAACAGCCAGGAGGCCAGTGCCACTGGATCATGGAGTATGTTTTGGGAAATGAGGTATAAGAAGAAAGAAGGGGAGCAGCCAACAAAGCAAAGTTATTCTAGTCTGTGTTAATCGAAGTGTTGGGAACCAGCAAGGTGTCAGTTTTGATGCCCATGATCAGGCCACATTTACAGAATTGCTTGAAGGAAATGGAATGTATTAAGTCTACCATGTGGAACAAGGATGCTCCTTGTTCTGCGTGGCCTAGAACTAGACGCAGTGGCTGAGAGGTTCAGAGAGACAGGTTTTGGCTCAATGGGAGGAAAGTTTCGCTGCTTTGGCAGGTAGTGAGAAGCAGCTCAGTGGAAGCTTTCAAGGGGCAGTTTGTTGGTGACATTATGGAAGACAGTGTGGGAGAGTATTTTCCCCCGAGTCCTTTTTCAGCTGTGAAAGCTTGTGATTCTTACCTTGCCTTGTAAGCATCTTGCCTTTTGAAACAAGGAGGCAAATTATCAGGGAGATGAGATTGTTGGCCCAAATCTACCCTCAAATGTGGGAACCTTAGCATGGGGCAGATAATCCTGGAGGGGAGGAAGCTTCAGGTTTCAGGGCTTGACTATTTCTGAGTATGCATTGGTTGATGAGGTCTGCATCTCCATAGTAGGAGATCTGACTAAGTGGAACCAATCTTTTATTTGTTTCTTACTTAGAATGTGAAGAGTGTGTCCGAGACGCCTGCAGTCCCTCCAGTCTCAGAGGATGAAGATGATGAGGATGATGCTGCTCCCCCTCCAGTGATAGCGCCTCGGCCAGAGCACACAAAATCCGTGAGTTCTTGGGGGTTTGGACCCAGTCCTTTGGTAGGCAGTGAATGGATGGAAGTAGAATCTTGGAGAAAGGAGATTGGTGCCCTTAAGCTTCCAAAGGATCCTACAGTGGTTGGGCTGTTGTAGTTTATTTACACTTCCACTTTGTGGCATAGTGGCTTCAAAATGAGGAACCTGTGGAGTCAAGTCCTGACATATATTGGGCCCTGGGATCCTGAAGTCACTTAGCCTTCCTGTGTTCTGGACATCTTTTAGAAGTTGTAGGGATGGTACTGACCTACATTGGTAGAGGGATCTGAGTTCCCTGTATCAGTGAAATCTCAGGTTTTATCCCTATTTCTAACCCTTACAATAACCCTTAAACATATAATATACTCTTATAATAAAGTTATAATATATAACCCTTGAAAATTCTTTAAAATTGAGTGAAAAATAGATTTAATCAGTACTTGTACTCTAATGTCTCTATTTCTTTATCTGTAAAATGGAAAAATAATGCTTATATTATCTTTCTCACAAAGTTACATTTTGTTAAAAACAAACACTAGAGAAATGTTATCTATTATTTCCACCCATCTCTAAAGCAATCATTAAAGTCAATATTATCATCAAAGAAAAGGAAAAAACCAATAATAATAGTAATAGCCATACAACTTACTATGTGTCAGGCATTATGTTTAACATTTTTATTATCTCATTTGATCCTCACAAGAAGCTTGGAAGGTAAGTGCTATTGTAATTCCCATTTTACATTGGAGGAAACTGAGGCAAACAGAGATTAAATGACTTCACACAGCTAATAAATATTTGAGGCTGGATTGAAATTCAGGTCCTCCCTTCTCCAGGTCTAGTGCTCTATGCACTGTGCTGACTAGCTGCCTGTAGAGAATCACCAGCAATTTCAATCAACTTTTAAGAAGAGTTTGTTGAATACCTGCTGAGTGTAAGGTGTATTTAGCCCTGGGAGAGACAAAAAAGAGAAATTACTTTGTATTCCTTGTTCCCAAAGCCCCTATTATGCTCTACCAAGAAGAAACACAATAATAACAAAATGAATCACAAGACAAATTAAAATGTATTAAAGGGAAGAGATGCAGAGAAAAAGATAGGAAAAAGTTGAATAGAGACTATTTTTAGCTCAGGGAAAGAGGGAATCAAAGATGGCTTCACAGAATAGGTTAGACTTGAGTTAGGCCTTGAAAGAAGAGAAGAATTTCATAAAGGAGAGAAAGGCAGTTATGGGAGGTTTGTGGGAATAGGAAGGCCATTCTAACCATGGCAGCCTGAACAAATACAAGAAAGCAGGAGAGAGTAGGAAATGATGAAAGAATGGTAAATTTCATGACATAATAAAAAAGACTCTTGACTTAATAATAATAGTAGTTATTTTTATATATCAATTAAAGATTTCTAAGCACTTTACAGATATTATCTCATCTGAGCTTCAAAATAACCCTATGAAACAGGTGCTATTAGTATCAGCACCATTTTACAGATGGGAAAATTGAAGCCAAGAGTTTTCTTGTTTTGTTTTTAAGTACAGGTCTTCCTAAGTAGCTGGAGTTTAGAGTACTGGATATGAAGTCCAGAATACTGGGTTAGAATCTTGCCTTATACATTTGCTAGCTGAGTGACCTGGCAAGTTACTCTCAAATCTAGTTTCCTCATCTATAAAGTGGGGATAGTAAAGGTATTCATCTCCTAGGCTTGTCATGAGGAACAAATGAAGTAACATAAATAAAAGTGCCTTGAAAACCTTAACATGCTACAATAAATGCTATTTTTACTCATATATACAAATAATTTAGTTTTAGTAGTATTGTTATCATCCTTATTATTGTTGTCTGAAGATGAGCATTCAAATCCTTATCTATGTCACTTACTAACTTATGTAGTCTTGAGGATGCCATATTGACCTTAACTATAAATGTCAAAAAAAAAAAAATGACTTTAGAGGGTCTTTTAGGCCTCTTCCACATCAAATGATCATGGACTTGAGCCTGGCTGCTGTGGGGATAATATTTGTAGTGGAGTGGTAGGAGATAAAACAGAAGGGCTTCTTCTCATATATACCTTCCCTGCCCCCTCCTGTGGTTCCCTAGCTTCCCTTCCACCAGTGTTACCTTAAGTACAGTCAACATTATTTAGTTCTAGGTTGAAATGGGTCACTCTCATCATCTCTCGGGAAGTCAGTAATCGCAGTTCTGCAAAATTTGCTTGAAATTAGCAGCACTCTGCATATGAAACTAAGGAGTGTGATGGATGATACCCTTGAGGATTTTTAACTACAGTAGCTCTTATCCACCATCAAACTCTTTGTGTGCTGGATATCAGCAGCATCCCTGTAAGCCTTCCTTTTTTAGACCCATAGGGCTTTGAGATGTGGTAACCCCGGTTTCACTGGCCTGGCATCCAAGGAGACCTGAAGTCTAGACTTGGCTCTGCCATTAACTCATGGCATGACCTTGGTAAGTGACTTTCTCCTTGTTTCAGTGTAGAATCACTGAAATTCAGGGTCTCTGCATTGCACAAATGTCTTGGGGATGTCTGAGCCTTAAATTTGGTATTAGTGGGTGTGATGTGGACTCCTGAGAAAATGAGAAATGGAAAAATAAGATGCCTTGTTCCTTCCTAACTATACCTATTAAAAACATGGAAACTTCTAAAGCAGCAGTCTAGGAGCAGAAGAAACAGACTCCAGGGGGAGGAGAAAGAACAAACCAGCAAATAATCCCATTCATAAATATTGCAATGGCTTTGTTTGTGGAGGAGATTTGGGGGGCTCAGGCTTGGCATTGCCATTGGCTTATTGTGTGACTTTGGATAATGTGGCCCCAGAGCTGGATCACCAGCATAGATTGACCAGGGTGGAAGAGAGAGACTGTCATCTCCTTGGCTGTGGGGGCGTTGCTAGGTCTCAGCTCACACGAGCTCTTTTGGCTCTGATATTGCAGTGTGGGCTGCCAAAAAAAGTTAATTCCATGTTATTTTGTGTTAATTAAAAGCTTCCTCTGTAAAGTGAGGGGGTTGAATTAGATGATCTTTCAGGACTTTTCAGTTCCAGTATTCTGTGGCTCAGACTTGCCATCACCTGAAGATCTACAAACCTGAGAAAAGAGACAAAAAAGGAGTGGTATCTGTGAGCCAAGGGTTTCCTTATTCAAGTCATTGAATAAGCACCTACTGTATGCAAGATACTGTGGACATTCAAAGGCAGAAAATGAATCAATCAATGAAACTTTATATTCTCTTGGTGGGGAGTGGAGGTAGAGATAGAACATTGACACTAATCATTTCTAAGTAACACAGAGTAATTTTAAAAGGGAGAAAGTGTTTGTAATTGGGGAAGGTGGGGAGGCAAACAATTAGGGAAGGTCTCTTAGGGAGTGATATCCCTTGTTTTGCAAACAGGAAACTGGTTGCAGGAAGATAGCCCTACAATTGTAAAGGTGCCATAGGAATTTAGTGCCTTGATAGAGATGGAAAAAGAGTAAGACTGCCACAGAGTCAATTATTCTGGTTGAAGGTTCCCATCAGTTAGCAAGTGACTAACTCCTTTATCCTCATCCCAGAACAATGGCATATATATCCACAATACTTTCAGATACTACAGATTTCACCTGTTGGCTTGGTGACACAGTGGATAGACAGGAAAGTTAATTCCTAAAGGGTCTTGGTCAGAGTGGGATAGTTTCCTTGCACTGCTTAATTCATGTGTTACTATAAGGAGACATATCCAGCAAACTTTGCAGGCCATGTAGAAATAAATGTGTGATTTAAGGGATGTGTGACTTACTTAATGTCACATAGTGATGACGAGAATGGGGCCTAAATTCAGTCCTTCTTACTCCCAAGCCAATGGGACTTTGTAGAAGAATCTCATGTAGCATCTGAGAGTAGCCAAAAGAGTACATTGCTGGGGCACATTCAGAAAAACAAATTTAAGATATCAGTGCATTCTATTTGTATTCTGTCTCCATTGTGATCTCATTCTTTGGCTCTTTTTGATTCTGGGTCCAGCACTGTGTCCCTTAGACACGCAGAAAGAAAGATTAGTTACATAATATAGAGAGCCAGAACTCTGGAGAAGTATAATTGAAAGACGTATACCTGAAACAAGGTGTAACTCAGAGGAATTGATGAGACAATGGTTATCTAGTTTACATATACTTAGTACTTAGCACGGAGATGTAATAATTCTCTAGTTCACACATATTCAGTATGCTGTAATGATGTAATTGCAATAGGGTATATAAGAATGGGGACAGGAAGTCAGACAGAAGTCAGACTGGCAGATTACTGGAGGAGACTGGGTCAGACTATGACAGACATAGACTGTAAGAGACAATAAAGACTTTGGACTCTATTCTTGTCCATTCTTGTGGTGTCTATCCTGTTGAGACCCAGGCCCTTCTGGAGGATCCCCAGAAAGCTAGCCCAGACATTACAATTATTATAATAGAATGTTCAAACTGGTGGGGACTTCAGAATTCATATATGGCAGCTGGGTTGCCCAATGTGTAGAAAGCTAGATTTGAAGTCAGGAAGACCTGAGTTTACATTTAACCTCAGACATTTATGAGTTATGTGACTCTAGGCAAATCAATTAATCTGTTTGCTTTCATTTTCTCATCTGTAAAAAAGGGATAATAATAGTTTCTATCTCCAGGTTGAAGTGAGGATCAAATGAGATAATGATTATAAAACATTTAGCAGAATACGTGGCACATAGTAAGGCCTATAGAAATGTTACCTGTTTGAGTTATGGTATTAATATCCATCACTTAATTTATAGATGATAATGGGAATAGAAGCTCACATAGGTAGGCCTAAACCTAGATGTATTTAAGAGCTATGGGGAAGAGGGCCTGTGAACCTTCTCCCTCCCTTCCAGCTTTACTTGCTGGGTAAGGCAGTGCCCTCAGAAAAGTGGCTACACCAGATTCCTTTCCTATCCCAAAATGGTGGAGACAAAGTCAGAGGGAGAACTTCAAGAGGGACAGGTCACTTCATGTTTGGGAACTTGATGACATGTCACTTTGTCCTGATTTCTAGAATGTAAGAGAAATGCTTTCCTTCCTTGGTCCTTCCAAAACTAACTTTCTGCTTAGTCTGATGGGGTTTGTGTCACCTGTCTCTCTACTCTGCCCAATGTACAGAAAGAGCCTGTATTAGTAAGAGAAGTTGCTAAATGGAAAGGGATGGGAAAGGATTATGATATACAGAAAGACATTCATACAGAAATCAATAAAACTTTAAAAAAATAAAAAGAGAACCTATTTGTTTATTTTATTTTTTAAAAAGAGAACATGTATTAGATTTGATATGTTGCTGTGAGTTGAGTGTAGAGGGCTGGAGATAATGGAGGAACTCTGGGTAAGGTATAAGATCTTTCCTGAGAAGTCAAGGAGGGCATGACCACCTGTGTTCTACTTGAAGCAAAGGATACTTACGGTGAGATGCGTTTACATATCAGTAGCAGGGTGCTTATAGTTAGCACTTGCTCAGTGTGATGTGATGATATAATGGTTCTCTAGTTGGCACATATTTAGTGTGCTGTAATGATGTAATCACGCCAAGGTATTTAAAGGCTGAGAGGACTTGAAATAAGGACATTCCACCTTTGACCATTCTCATGAGTCTCCTGCTTCCTTCACTTCTCCACTAAGACCAAGGACTCAGGCTGGTCCCAAGATCCTCCAGAGAGGAGGATAGTCTGGAGAGCTAGTCTGGATGGTATATTTTGGCACCCCAATTTGGGACCTCTAGAAGGACACTATAGTTGAGTTTATTGGAGTTAAGTTAGCTGGAGTTAGCTCTACCTTGTTTCCTCACCCCCAGCTAAGATCTTGGGCCCAAAAACCATCCCCCATTCTCTCTCTTATTGCTCAGGAAGGCTAACTTCTTTCTTCCTTATTTCTCTACCATCCATACAGGTATACACACGGTCGGTGATTGACCCCATTCCTGTCACTCCGACTCGAGATGTGGCAACATCTCCAATCTCCCCCACTGAGAATAACAACACTACTCCTCCAGACACCCTGACCCGAAATGCTGAGAAGCAGAAGAAGAAGCCCAAAATGTCAGATGAAGAGATCTTGGAGAAATTAAGTAAGTGCTTGTCACAAAAGCAGGAAGATATAGATACTTCCTAGCGTGAGTGAATCTTTTAAATGCTCTCAGCTGGTTGCCCTTGTTTCTAAAATAGAAATAATACCATTTACCCCACAGAGTTGTAAGGATCAGATGAGGTCATGTATGTGTAGATTGCTTTGTAAAAGTACTTTATAAGCTTTAAAATCCTATACAAATTTTAGTTATTACTATGATACACATGCCTGCATATACTATACACATATATTTCCCTCCTTCAAATGGAGCTAGTTAGTGAAGAAACATCTGTTAAGCACTTACTGTGTGTCATAGTCATTGGGTTACAAAGTAAAACTAAAAACAACCCCTGCTTTTAAGAGGTTTCCAGGATTCACACTTCTTGCTAATGAGGCCAAATTTGGGGCCCCAAATGGACCTGACTTTTTGGCTTTATTCTGTGCCCTGTGTAGTTCCCCTGACCTGAGTGAGATACATGTTTCTAGACTCTAGGTTGGAGAACTAAAGTGGTGATCTAATAATTTATTTTTCTCTTGCATCAAGTCTTAAAGAATGCTTTCCTCACAACAACTTTGTTTGTTTGTGAGATTGTTAGTACAAGTATTTGCCTTGGCTCCCAGTTTAGGATTCTTAATTTGCCATATTACCACTTCTTCTGAAGAAATGATTGTCATAATCAATGATTTGAATGTATATTTAAGGAACAAGCTGTACTTTTCTTGTCTATTAATTTGAAAATAACCTGTTTCCATTGATTTCAGTTAAATGCCATTCAGGGCTGGGGGTTCAGAAGCTTTTTCAGATAAACAATCTTCCCTTCCAGGAACTTGCATTCTATTGAAGGAAATAGTATATAAGAGAATACTAATAGTTAGGGGAGGTGGAGCCTGTCAAGATTCTTGGAAAGAATAAAATGGAGTCTGACCTAAGACTAAATCCTTTTACTCTCTCTCTGTGCCATTTGGAAAAATGTAGAAGCTAAATCAGTTTGAATTTAAAAAGAATAATAACATATTGGGCTACCATATGTCCAACCATGGAGGATTTAAACTTTTATATGATGTAGCCCCTACCCTCAGGGAGCTTTTAGTCTTAAGTTGGGGAAGAACACATAAATAAGAGTTAACACAGAGATAAGTACAGGAGACATCCAGGGCTAATGCTGGGAGAAGTCTCTTAGAAAATGTGATATGGTGAAGGTTTTAGGGAAGAGGTAACATGGAAGCTGGGCTTCCAAGGAGAGGAAAAAATATCTTTAAAGAAGAATGGGGAGTGGGGAGAAGCCGAACAGAGATGTCTTGAGGACAGGATGAGAATAGTGGACCGTGGTCTCAACATACCTGTATTCTAGAATGGTCCAGTTTGGCAGGGGCATAGATGATCTGAAGGAAAGTAAGTGAGAAACTAGAAAAATGTCACTCTGTGAGCCACATTCTGCTTTATTTATTTAGAAGGCAACAGAGCTGTGAATTTTTCTGTTCTTCCCCCAGACGTTCTGTAAATATAACAATCTGTTCCTACGTTAATGGGAACAGTCAGCTCAGACCTGAGACTGGTAGTTCCTAGGTAAGGCATTGTGGGTGGCCTTTTTCCTCCAGGAGAGGTCTTGCAAATTAAAGGGGCTAGCTGCAGATGAATCTTAAAGGGGTCAATACATTAAATTTAGATAAGATAGATACCTGATGCCTTTTAAAGTGCTTAATCATATATTCTGAGGTGTCAGTGGGGGATAGGAAAGGAGCTAAGGTAACAGCATGGGTGTGTGTTAATTTGGAGCCCTGAAATGAATTTGATGCTGTATATGGGGTCATCAGGGTAGAAATGAGTTAACCAGGCAACAAGCTTTCATTAACTATGTGCTAGGCACTGGGGAGACGAGGAAATTTTTTAAAAATAGACTCTGTCTTTAAGGAGCATACATTTTAATGGGAGAATACAACATGTCAATAGCTAGATTTATACAAGATATATGCAGAATAAATCAAACAGTCTGCCAGGGGAAGGCATTGGTAGCTGGAGAGACTGGGAAAAGTTTCCTACAGGAAGAAGGATTCCAGCCGCCTCAAAAGGAGCCAGGGAAACTTAAGAAGCAGTGGTCAGGAGAGAGAGCATTCCTGGTATGGGAGGCAGCCCATATAAAGTCAAGGAAATAGACAAAATGTCATGTAACCATCATCTCTAAATCTCTGGACATCCAGAAAGGGGAGAGGATGTGTGTGGAGATGATCCATTGTAGAGACTTCATGGAAGAGGTGGGGCCAAAGCCTGGACTTGAAGATTGAGGATTCCCGACTATTGGTGCTGAACTCCAATAGAAATACAGGCTACTAAACATAGGTGTTGACTTAGAAAGCTACATGTTAACATTTTCCTTGTTACATTGTAATGGTTTTGTTAACTATTACCCAGTTACATTGTAATTTGGTTTGGATTTAGGAATCTCTGCTCTTCCCTACTCATTGTCTATGATGGCTTCTGAGGGAGAAATAGCTATCTCTTTTTTTTTCATCCCCCTTGTCTGAGCTGGGGAAATGTATTTATTTGTATTTGTATTTGATGGGATTGGAAAGACCA
This sequence comes from Antechinus flavipes, assembly GCF_016432865.1. Lineage (NCBI taxonomy): Eukaryota > Metazoa > Chordata > Mammalia > Dasyuromorphia > Dasyuridae > Antechinus > Antechinus flavipes. The sequence continues at coordinate 515,892,290 of NC_067400.1, forward strand.
CTGTCTCTTCATTTCTCTCTGTCACAGGAAGCATTGTGAGTGTGGGTGACCCCAAGAAAAAGTACACTCGGTTTGAGAAGATTGGACAAGGGTTAGTAGCAACTTTTTCTATTTTTTCCCCCTTGGAGGATTGATTTGGAGGATAATTTGGTTATTTCTAAACCCTAAACTAGTCTTCTAAAAGGTTAATTCTTTGAAGAAGCTATGTCTGGTGTGAATGGGAGGCTTAGAATGGGAATCTTCTAAGGAGAGGACAACCAAATCATAGCTTCTCAGAGCTGGAGGGGGCCCTAGGTATCAGAAGAGCCAATTATGCCTGATGTTTGGAACTCCTGTCTAGCATCCCTTTCCCTGGAGAAATGGTTTGCAGAGTGAGTTAGTTGGATGCATATGTCTCTCTGGCTGAACAAATTTATTTCCCTCTGTTCTGATCCTCTTCCTCCATACCCTTCTTCTATCCCTGGAAGTAATTATGCTTAATGTGAGGGGTTGTCATTAGATGACCATACTTACTAAATATATCCCTACAGGAAGTGAGAATCATTTAGTCTGTGAGTGTCAAACTAGCCACCCAAATTGTAGCTCTTTCTCTCATTGTCAACTGTCCCATCTGAATGCAGATACCGTGTGTGGGGATGGGAGGCCTCCAGCTGGAGCCCATTGAAGAGGAGAGCAGCAGAATCCTAGAATATCAAAGCTGCATAGATCCTAAAAAGATGTCATGCATTTCTCCAGGGATAGAAAGAAATAGTCCTTTATTGGCATTAGGCTGGCAGCTGCACTAGCTGGAAGGAGGCTGGGCTTGATTCAGAATACCTGAAAAGGAATCCTGGTCCTGAAATATATATTACTAGCTATGTCCTCTTGGATAGGTCATCTACTCACTAACTGTTGGTTTCTTTTTCTGTTAAAAAAAAAAAAAAGCTTGAAAGAAGAGTTATCTTTGGGGTGATAGTGAAAACATTATGATACTGTTTTCAACTTTTTTGAAGGGCTATCAGAAAGAAGACAGATTAGAGTGTTTATTCCCAATGGGAAGAACCAGGACAAATGGTTTACAAATTGCAAAGAAGCAACTTGGGGCTACTAGTCAGAAAAATACTTCTTAGTACTTAGAGCCAAAAGTTAAACTGGACTTTCTCACCGGGTGGTGGGCTCTGCCACATTGTAGGTCTTCCAACAGAAGCTAGATGACCATATATCCAGGATATTATAGATGAGATTCTTTTTTCGCCCTTTCCAGCCATGTGAATAATCTGAAAACGTGGGTGCTGCTACCCACATTGCAGTCAGTTCCCATTTGGTGCCCATGAATCCCCTGAAGTATTCACATGATTTGAATTTGCTTAGCATATTTTTACTGGGGTAGAACCATATTTTATACAATTATCACTTTGAATAGGGCAGATTAGCATACATGCAACCACTTTAGGGATTCATTTATTCTCTTTAATCTGAACTTAGTTGTACCCACCACATAGGGTTATTAAAAGGAAAAAGCTTCTAGATATGAAAATGATTGTAGCAGTGTGAGCTGTGATTTTTACTCATAAAAATTTTCATTAGAAAATAAGAGTTTAACCTCCCACCCTTTGTAGGATTCTCCTTAGTAATCCAGGACCGTGTTCAGAAGGCTTCTGCTCAGATAGGGTACTATTATCTATCTTCTCAGGCAACCTGTTCCAGTGTAGGAAGAAACATTTTTAAGAAGTGTTTTTTGAGCTAAAATCTGTCTCCTTGTAATTTGTACCCTATTTGGTCTCAGTTCTTCCTTCTGGGACTAAAAAAGTGGGGTATACATGGAAAGAGCAGCATCTTGAAGTGAGCAGAGCCCTAAGTTCAAAAACCACAACTGACATTTATAGCAGATAGAGCTAGATGGTACAGTGTTAGAGCAGAGAGCTTGGAATCAGATGCCAATAAGTTCATATTCCTCTTCAGATACTTATTTGTTGTGTGATTTTAGACAAGTCAATCTCTCTCAGCCTTAGTTTCCTCATCTGTAAAATGGAGATGATAATAGCAAATGTCTCCCAGGGCTACTGTGAGGATCAAATAAGATAATATGTGTAAAAGTGTTTTATAAACTTTTAAGTGCAATAGAAAAAATCAGTTATTTTAAATATTACTGAAAGTTATACTAGTATTATAATACTACTAGTAGTAGTTTTAGTCATAGTCATGGTTGTAATAGTAGTAGTGGTAGTAATCATAGCCATTATATTATTATTATTAGTAGTAGTAATAGTAGTCATCCCAGTCATAGTAGTGGTAGTTATGTTGTTAGTAGTTAGTACTGCTAGTACTTATAGTACTAGTAGTAGTTGTCATAGTTATAGTTATAATGGTGGTGGTAGTAATACTAGTAGATATAGTAATAATACGTAATAGTAATTATAATAATTATAGTAGTAATAGTAGTGGCATCAGTAGTCATAGTGGTAATAGCAGTATTAACAGTAATCATTGTAATAGTGGTAGTAGTAGTACTAGTAACTATAGTAATAGTCATAGTAATCATATTACTAGTAATAATACTATTACTGCTAATGGTAGTAGTGATAGTAGTACTAGGAATTGTAATAATAGTCATAGTAATTATACTAGTAATCATACTAGTAATAGGATTAGTAATGGTGATGATAGTAGTAGTTGTAGTAATAATCATAGCAATAATGCTTCTAGTAATAGTAGCAGTATTAGAGTTGCAGTAATAGTCATAATCATAGTAGTAGTAATAGTACTACCAGTAATACTGATGATAATAGTATTAGTAGTTATATTAGTTATATAATAGTATAATACTAGTAGTAGTGGTAATAGTAGTTACAGTCAAGCAATGCTAGCAATAGTAGTCATGGTTGTAATAAATGTAGTAAATAGTGGTAATAATATTTCTAGCAGTTATGGTTGTATCGGTATTAATAGTTGTAATTGTAGTTGTTGTTATAGTAGTAAGAGTACTAGTAATAGTGAAGACAAATTGCTTTTTAAACATATTGGTTCCAGCTGGCACTCGATTTCCTCAGGACTTTGACTATACAGTTCTCTCTTTTCTAAAAATTATAACTTCTTGCCTTTTTAATAGTACTTTTATTAACTCTTTGAATATCCACATTCTTGTGAGGTGCCTAAGGCTAGCATGATTACCCTCATTTTAGCAAAGATAGTGGAGACCAAAAAAAAAAGGGGGGGGGAACCAACACCTGAAGTGACTCAGCAAGTTAGAACCTAACTTGGAATAAAAACAGGCTTCCTCCGCTCTGTGCTGTCTCCTTTCCCCTGTTGTTCAACATTGTAAAACATGTACCTCGTGCCATAGGGCCCCAGGGAGCAGTTACAATCCAATGGAAACTGTATAAATATAAATATTACTGCTCCCTTCTGGCTGAAATATGGTGTGTGTGTGTGTGTGTGTGTGTGTGTGTTTGTGTGTGTGTGTGTACACACACATACACATGCACACATGCACAGTCGGAAGCTCAGCCAATTAAAACAAAGATCAGTTATCCCTCCGGCATGCTACTTGGAAAAGGTTGACAGTCAATTAGAATAGGTGCCAGGGGTAGTTTTGGCTATAGAACCTTTTGGATCACATTAGCAGCAGGTGGTTATAGGCTGACTAAATGAAATTCACATGGAAAGAAAGAAATAAAGATCTTCACCAATTCATAGAATTATCAAACCTGGAAGGAGTTTCATAATATATATAGAAATGTCAGTGGGAAATAATTCTAGCCTATTGAATGTTAGAAAAAAAGGACATAGGTATCAGAACAGTGTCAGGAAGGGTCTTACAATGGAGACTGTTGGGACATGGAAGGTAACTCTTAGAACCAGTGGGGACCTTGAAAATTTGAAGAAGGCTTATGTAGATGGCATGTGAATCATTTTCCAGTGACATGGGTCTAGGACACTCAGCTAACATATTTGACCTTAGACTGTGAAGAGAGTTGAAAGGTTCTAGTCTAACCTTTAACTTAAACAAACATCTCCTCTATGATGTACTTTAAGAAGTAGCCATCCAGTCTATGCTTGAAGACCTCCCCTGGAGTCAGGCCAACCTGAGTTCAAATCTGGCCTCAGTCACATACTAACTGGGTGATCTTGGGCAAGTCACTTAACCCAACTTGCCTCAGTTTTCTTATCTGTCAAATGATCTGGAGAAAGAAATGGCAAACCACTATATATCTTTGTCAGAAAAACCCCAAATGGGGTCACAAAGGATCAGATGGGATACCTGCTTGTACCACATTATGATCCTGGACCAATTATTTTATCTCTATGAACCCCTTAGTTTCTTTATCTGTAATATAGAATGTTGGTATCTGTGCTACCTTTGTCACAGAGATTTTGTGTGGAAAGCACTTTATACATTTAAAAGGCTTTACATGATGAATATTGTCACTGTCTTTGTTGTTGGTGGTGGTGTTGTTATTTTATGTTCCTTTGTTTCCTAATCTGGCACAGGTGAGAGGCAGGAAGATCTGTTAGCTTGGATGGGCCTTTTTTCTTTTGCCTTTCCTCCTCCCCCAGCCACAGGCTTTACTAGAGCCCACACAGGAAGGCCTGGTGAGAATATGAGTGACCACTGCCTTTCCCTGCCTCCTTTCCCCATGGCCCTCTGTTCATAGGGTTTGGATGAAATGGGAATCACCAGTGATGTGGAGAATCCCCAGGTCTCCCCATCTGTTCTGTATCTATTTCCAAGTATTGTCGTCCGACCTGCTATAACCTCAGGATCCCTGGGCTTTGCCATCTGCCCCCTCCACTGTATCCTTAGGATATCCAGACCTTTCCCTCCTTTAGATGAATTTTCTTTTAGGTGTTGTCTTTTATTTAAAATGAGAACAAGAGCTATCTCTTGCTTTTCTGATTATCATAGTGCTTGGTACATAGTAAATGTTCAATGGATGATTTTTCATATTTATCTGTATGACTTTGAGCATGTACTTTAATTCATCTAGCCTTAGTTTCCCTATATATAAAAAGGAATAGTAATAATGCACTCCCTACCATAGAATTGTTATGACCCCTTTGTAAACTGTAAATTACTCTAGAAATATGAAGTTATTTCCTCTACCAGACAGTGCTTAACCTAAAGGAATAACTTAATTAAACTTATTTGCCTCAGTTTCCTCATCTGTAAAATGAATTGGAGAAGGTTATCTTCACCAAGAAAACCCCAAAAGGCATCATAAAAAGATGGGCATGACTAAAAGCAACTGAACAAAACAGCTTACCTCATGACTGTGAAATGGACAAAGTGCCTTAAGACATATTTTTAAAATTATGGAAAAAGGAGTTGTTGATATTATTGCTATCTATTGAGCCTTGCCTGTGTCAGGTAACAGGGAAAATACAAATACAAATAAAATGTGGTATTCTTAATTCATTTAATTTCTGCTTACCTCAGTTTCTTCATTTATAAAGGATAGCACCTACCTCCCAGGATTTTTGTGAGGATCAAATGAGATGAGTATTGTTTTTAGTTAATTTTATTAATGAAGTGCATAGTGCCTGGAACATTTATATAGATGCTTTATAAATACTAGCTGTCAATCACATCAACCATACTAGGATTACAAAATAAATGTAATTTATCTGAAGACTCAGGTTTTAGAGAAAGTCCAGGAAAGTCAAGAATGGAGCCTAAAGGGAAATGGAGACATGGTTGGCCTGACTGGATTCTTTGTTAAAATAAAGCTTTTGGGAAGAACTAGCCAGTAGAGGGAGAGGCTACAGGAATGGTGGGTATTGGTCCAAGAGTGGGGAGAGTTACTTGAGTGAAGAGGTTGATAGAGCATAATAGAGAAAGTCCAGGAGAGACTTTTTTTTTTTTTCAATGGAGGACTTTTGCATTCTAATATGGATTTTCAAAGTAATGCATATGTATGGGGAAGGCTGAGAGATCTCAGAGAAAAGAAAGGAGATGGTGGAGCTCAGTGAGGTGCTGCTGCTAGTTGATTCTTCAGAAACATTATTTATTTATCCCCGTTTTACAGATGGGAATACTTGTCTGTGATTACCCAGCTAATAATCATGGACGCATATGTCAGTAGATCATAGATTAAGAGTTGGAAGAAACCTGAGAGCACCTTAATCCTAACCATTCATTTAAAATAATTTTTTTTAATCTTTTGTTTCTATACTGCCTAAATTTACACCTAAATTTCCTCTTTCCCCCACAGGATGCAAACCCATATAACAAAGAATATTTTTAAAGGAAGAAAAAAATCAGCAAAAGCACTAACTATATTGAAAAATATGAAAATACATGCAGTGTTCCCTGCTCATGGTTCTCCCACCTCTGCAAAGGAGTGGGAAGAAGTGTCTTGTGTCTCTTCTTTGGGACTGTTTGTTCTTTGTAATTTTATTAACATTCACTTTTAATTCTTTGCTGTTGTTCCTCCCTTTTCACATTACAATCTTAATTTTACCATTAAAGGAAAATGAGTCTCAGAGACATTACATGACCTACCTGCAGTCACATAGCTATTAAGCAACAGAGCAGAACTTGAACCCAGATTTTCCGTTTCCAACACCAGTGTTCTTTTGTATCATTCTTTCTCCTTCAAACACCAACCCTATTTCTTTTGCTTCACTGTGTCCTGTCTCCTCATTCCTTTTCCTGTACAAAGCCCAGCCTCCCTCTGGTCTTCTGCTCCATCTGTCTTCCTCCACCTGTTCCAGAAAACAGGTTGTCTCTCATTGCAGTTCACAAAGGGAAAGAGGATCTAGAGGGGCCAGAAAAGATTTATTGGAAGAGGACAGACTGCAGGCGAGTCATTTTAATCTTTGCCTCAATTTCCAAATCCAGACCTTTGAACTTACAGAGTTGTTGGGAGAATCAAATGTGTATGTGAAGTACTTGTCAGACCTTAAATGTCAATTGTTGTTATTATACATGAATCCTGTGAAAAAAGTCAAAAATTGTAGGTCAGCCCAAGAAATTTAGAGACAAAACAACCAATCTTTATTAGGCAACTGCTATGGGCTCTAGGAGGAGATACAGCAAGATTACTTGTCCTTAAGACACATATATTCAAATAGATTGATTGTTTGCTTTTTTCAATGAATAATATTTTATTTTCCCAATTACATGTGAAGATAGTTTTCAACATTCATTTTTCTTTTCTTTTTTTAAATAATAGCTTTTATTATTAAAATGTATGCAAAGATAGTTTTCAACATTCACCTTTGCAAAACCTTATGTTCCAAATTTTTCTCCCTACTTTCCCCAGTCTCTAGACAGCACATAATCTAATATATATTAAATATGTGTGGTTCTTCTGTACATTTTTACACATTTATCATTCTGCACAAGAAAAATCAAATAAAAATGGGAAAAAAAAAATAAGAAAGAACAAAAAGTAAGCAAATAACAACAAAAAAGATGAACTAAGTTGTGATCCACAGTCAGTCCTGACACTCCTCTTTCTGGATGCAGATGGCTCTCTCCGTCACAAGTTTATTGAAACTGGCCTGAATCATCTCATTGTTGAAAAGACAACATCCATTTTTCTAAGAGTCTTAGTTCCAAAGTTTTCTCCCTCCCACCTCCCCAAAATAGCAGCCAATCTGTACTAGATTGGGTGTTCTTAGCCCAAAGTCCTCAATTTGCATGGAATCTAAGGATAGGAGGCAGGAGGTCCATAAACTTGAAGGAGGGAGGAAAATGCCATTTTTATCTTTGTTAAATTTTGGTTTCCTTTTATTATTCTTCGTATTTTATTTTACATTTTTAAAAGCATGATTTTGATAAAAGGTCCATTGCTTTTATCAGACTGTCAAAGTGGAAGTGGAGGCTTGTGATGTAAAATAGATTAGGGACCCTCAGTCTAAACTACCTATACTTATCATTGTAGGCCTTCATTTCTGACCTTTTTATTTCCCTCTCCTATCTTAGTCATCTGTGCATGTATTTATTAGATATTAGGTATACATATATAATTGTGAACTGAACAAATTATATGTAATAGTAAAAATTTATTATTCATTCATTTATGTATTAAAGCATAGCTTCATTGCTAACTCTGAGATCTTAACTTCCATTCCCTTTCTGGTTCTCCATTTCTCTTTCTTTCTTCCTTTCTTTACTTTCTCTCTCCTTTCTTTCTCTCCCTTTTCCATTTTCTCTCTCTCTCTGCGTCTGTGTCTTTGTGTCTCTCTGTCGCTCTCTCTCTCAAAAGAAATTTAGACATTATTCTAAGAAAGGATCCAAAAGCCTGTCCTGACTGCAAGGAGTCTGTGACATACAAAAAGGGTTAAGAATCCCTCAAACAGATGGGTGATATCCCATTTCAGATAGTTGTAATACAGAGTATTACAGTGTAACTGCATTAAAGAATTAGAAAGTGCTATGTAAGCATTCCTGCTCTTGGCCAAGAGCTTGGGGGCCTGTAGGGGACTGGCATAATTTTTCAGTATTGAAGGTTCCCTAGACCTCAGATGCCCTGTATCTGTCCTAGATAATAAGTAACAGAAGCAGTTTGGGGTAATGGATAGCCCTATCTTTGATGTCAAGAAGACTCTGGTCTGACATATATGTGTCATTGTGACCCTGGTCTCAACTTAGTCACTGAACCTCTTAGTGCCCCAGACAGATCTCTAGGGATCACAAGTTGCCCAGTAGTTTCTGGTCTATATTGGCAGAGGGGGTTTCCTCCAACCATGAAATGACTGGTCTGAATTCCTCCCCCCAAAGACAATAAAAAGCCAAGATAGGAAAGCCTGGCAGAAAGGGTGGTGGCCCTGTGCTTCCACTCAGTGATCAAAGTGCTTTTCTTATGTTATTGTTGTGATGGATGGAGGTGTTCATGACCATGTTTGCCAATCTTTTACCTACTGTGGACCCTCTGTGATGAAATGAGGTACTGGTGGCATTGTAGCCAGGGCGGTACCAGCTAAGCCTGTTTCTATCTTGTTGTTTGTAGAGAAGAGGTCTCGAAGATGCTTGGTCCACTTAGATCTATCATGTATTAAAATTCTTTCATTGCTCAGGGTCTGCTTTCTTTTACACCCACAGCCTGCCTTTATGTCTGTGGGTGGCTTTTTGTTTTTTTTTTGAAGTCCTGGAGACTAAAGGCTAATTGCATGTCTGTCTTATGGAAATGAGAGAGAGAGAGAGAGAGAGAGAGAGAGAGAGAGAGAGAGAGAGAGAGAGAGAGAGAGAGAGAGGAAAAGAGAGGGAGGGAGGGAGGAAAAGGAAGAAAGGGAAGAAGGGAGAGGGTGAGAGAAAGAGAGCATTTTGTAGTGGCTTATAGGTCTAAGCAGCCTTTGGGGCACTTATTGTTAACTAATCATAGTCCTACATAATGTCTGGACCTTGTAGGAGTAGCAGAGGGGGAGATAGTTCTTTTAAGAATAAGCCCTGTGCAGTTGGTCATCTTGATAGGAGACTACAGGATTTTGAGTTAGTTCCAAATTCATAGGGTTTGTTCTCCTTAGCAAAAGGCTGTCTAAGATTCTGTGGCCCTGATTACTGTAATTTTCAGGCCAAAATGTATACTTGTAAATTCCTTGTAATCTTAAATAGGCTCCAAAGAATTCCTGCCATAGTATATAATTGGATCTCTTCTATTTTTCAATGAAAAGTACTGTCCAAATGTAAAGATTATAAGATGCAGGGTCACAAAATTGTGCCATATACACCATGGACATTTAATAATCTTTTACTTTAATTTGCCAAATTGGGTTTTTTCCTACCATCATTCCCACCCCTACCTCAGAAAGAAACACATTCTAATAAAGAGTCTCGATTATTGGCACAAAATTTGGATTTTCTTGGTTTGTACTATATAGTCATAGATCCATGAAGTATTTTGGGATAGAGGGGACTTTAGAACATATGCCATTAGATTACAGAATGGGAGCATATGGAATGTAAGAGCTCATCCTATCACTCTTCTAGACTCTCTGAATCCAATTCTAGTGCCACACCCTACAGAGTCTTGTTGATGGCCTATAATAATTGTAGAAATCTGTTTCTCTTTATGAGAGGGTTGTTTTCTGCCTGTATGACCCTATATGGATTGAATAGTTCAGTATGTGTGCTTTTCAGGTATGTGCTTATATGTAAGCAATACATAATTACATTGTAATTTCATTTATATAGAAACAACATATGATTTGCATGAGTGTATATATACATATTTGTTGTTCAATCATTTCATTTTGACTGACTTTTCATGATTCCATGGGGAATTTTCTTGGCAAAGATACTGGAATGGTTTGCCAATTCCTTTTTCAGTTCATTTTATAGTTGAGGAAACTGAGGCAAACAGAGTTAAGTGACTTGCCCAGGAAAATCCATTCCTGAGAATGTATTTGAACTCAGAAAAATGAATATTCCTACCCCAGGCCTGACACTATCCGCTGTGCCATCTAATTGTCCAAGTACATACATATGCATGTATAAAGTATATATTAAGAAGCATGAATTTGGAATTAAAATAAATAATTGATGTCCCTATATTAAATAGCTGTTTCTTTCTTTCTCTCTCTCTCTCTCTCTCTCTCTCTCTCTCTCTCTCTCTCTCTCTCTCTCTTTCTCCTCCTTCCTCATTGACTTACAGAGCTTCAGGCACAGTATACACAGCAGTGGATGTGGCCACTGGACAAGAGGTGAGTGTCAATTACTGACAACTGCTTTTCAAACTGTACTGGATATTAGTTGTTTTTTTAAAAATCCAAACTTTGTTCCCATAGCCCTAGTTGGTAGAATTATCTTATTATTTACTCAAGACATTTTTTTCTTATAGCAAAATTTGTATTGTAATGAAAACCAATTCTGCGGAGAAGAGTAAAAGCATTTTGTTCACTTCTTGTATCCTAACCACAGTGAAATAGGTAAAAGAGGCAAGCTTACCATGGGATCTTGGGCAAATCATTTTCTGTTGTTCTCCTTAATTGTAAATTGAGGAAGTTTTTATGTAGTTTGTAGGATTCTTTCCAGATATAGGATTCAATTAGCATTTATTAAGTATTTACTATGTGCCAGACACTGTGTTAAGTTCTAGGGAAATAGGTAGAAACAAAAACAAAGGCAGTTCCTGTCCACAAGGAACTTATAGTCTAAGGGGGGAAGGCAACATATAAAAGGAAGCTGAAAAGGAAACAGGGTGATGGAGCCTGATAGAAAAAGTCTGGAGAGATAGGAAGAACATTCAGAGAGGAATGAAGGTGCAAATATATTTGACCCCCTGGGGCCCTTCTTTAAAAAGGAGGCTCTGGAAAGAAATAACAAACCAAAAGAAGAGGTCCCAGCCTTTAAAGCCTGTAGGAGCTGAAGGATCTTCCTGGATGAGAAGGCTATAAGGGGAACAATGGTGAACACGTGGCATTTTGTGTTTAAATTTTATTGTTCTGTTTTCTAACATCCTTTGGTTATACAATTTTGAGGTCCTAGCCCAAATATTCTGTGTCATATATTTTCTTCCTATTTAGTTTGAACAAACATACAATTATTAGGCACCTGCTAAGTTCAAGTACCTTGCCAGACACCAAGGATACAAAGACAAAATTTTAAAACTCAGTCTTTGTGCTCAAGGGGCTTTCATTTTATTGGAGTAGATACAACAAGGAAATTAATAAACAAATTCATGATTATTTAAGAAGAGAGAGAAAACACAGTGCCTAGAGGAATTTGGAAAGTCTACCTTTGGGAGGTAATATATGAAGTAACCTAGATGGTATGGTGGGTAGAGCACTGGACCTGGAGACAAGTAGACCTGAATTCAAATCTAGTTTCAGACACTTATTAGCCAAGTGATCCTGGGCAAATTACTAACCTCTATTTGCCTTAACTTGACAAACCACTCCAGTATCTTTGACAGGAAAATGTCATGGCCAATATTGGCATGCTGTGGTCCATAGTGTCATGAAAAGTTGGACAAAACTGAATAATGAGAAAAGCATGAATTAAGCTTTTTTTTTTCTCTTTTCTTTTTTTATTTATTTTTAAATAACTTTTTATTGATAGAACCCATGCCAGGGTAACAGCATTATTCCTTGCATTCACTTCTGTTCCGATTTTTCCCCTCCCTCCCTCTACCCCCTCCCCCAGATGGCGAGCAGTCCTTTACATGTTGAATAGGTTACAGTATATCCTAGATACAATATATGTGTGCAGAACCAAATAGTTTTCCTGTTGCACAGGGAGAATTGGATTCAGAAGGTATAAATAACCCGGGAAGAAAAACAAAAATGCAAGCAGTTTATATTCACTTCCCAGTGTTCTTTCTTTGGGTGTAGCTGCTTCTGTCCATCTTTGATCAATTGAAACTGAATTAGCTCTCTTTATCGAAGAGCTCCACTTCTATCAGAATACATCCTCAAACAGTATTGTTGTTGAGGTATATAATGATCTCCTGGTTCTGCTCATTTCACTTAGCATCAGTTCATGTAAGTCTCACCAGTCCTCTCTGTATTCATCCCGCTGGTCATTCCTTACAGAACAATAATATTCCATAATGATGAATTAAGCTTACAAGTAAGTCAGGGATTCTCTAATTGAAAAGTTCCTAAATTGTTTTTGTTGTCGTTATTGGACCACCTTGGCACTCTGATGAAACTAGTGGGTTCCTTTTCAGAGTAATGTTTTTTTAAATGCATAAAACAAAATATGTAGCTTTCCAAGGAATACTAATTTTATTGAAATTATTTTATCATTTATCAAACAATAAAAACTAAATTCATGGATTCCGGCTAAGAACCTCCTTCTCTAAAGAGAGATGGAGGTGAGAGTCCCTTCTGGATATGAGGGTGAGGCTGGGCAAAAACATGGATGTAGTAAAAGGAATGCTGAGTTCAGAGTATAAGAAATAGATGAATTTGGCTGGTAGAATGTTTCAAAGGGATATATATCTTAGCATGAGGAATGGGCAGAATATGGCTGAGGAACAATTTTTGTTGTCAAGTCATTTTTCAGTCATGTCTGACTCTTTGTGACTCCATTTAGGGATTTCTTAGCAAAGATCACTGGAGTAGTTGGTCATTTCCTTTTCCAGCTCATTTTATACATAAGAAATTTGAGACAAACAGGGTTAAATGATTTGTCTACATAAGTGGATGTGAATTCATGAAGATGAGCCTTCCTTACTCTAGGCTCAACACTTTATTCACTGCACTACCTAGCTGCCCAAGGAACAGCATTCCATAGAAAGTCTTAAGAGCTCAAAGGACATGGATAATAGCTCATATTTAATCCTCTAAACGGGGAAGGTCAGGATCAATCCCCAATGTTAATTAATTAATCTTAAGGTTCTCTAATTCTTTTCTAAGAGAAATCATTTTATTCAGTGAGCCAACATTGCTGGACCAAGTATTATAAAACCTGGCTCTGCCATTTACTAATTAAGTGAATTGGTACTTTCCCTTTCTGTGTCTCAGTTTCCTCATCTCTATAATGAGTATTGTGAGAGACAGATATGGCAACCAACAATCGCTTGCTAAATGCCTACAGTATGCCAGACACTGTTAGGTGATGGGGATACCAAAGGGAATAAAACTCATTCTCAAGAAGCCTGACACATTATAAACCAAAGTGCTTTAGTGTTTAAAGTGCTGTAGAGTCAGTTTACTGCTTGGTTCCCTCTTCCATATTCCCTGGGTCTTAGGGGAAGAAGCTCCAGACTTGGAATTCCTGGAAGGTCCTAGAGGCTCTGTTGTGTAGAGGCAGGAAAAGGAGTTTGATCTCACGTTGCCCTGGGCCGTTTGTGGTCATAACCTGTGAATGGAAGTTGTCCCATTAGAACAGCTAATGCAGTGCTTCAGGAAAGGCTGTTCTCTGGGTCTTTGATCGAGCTGTCAGCACCAGGGAATTTGCTGTTCTGAATAATGGATGGAAGCATAATGCTCCAGGGTTGGTCTGGGAGGTAGGAGCTACTGGCTATCATTAGGAGGAAGGAAACCACCAACATGGCGGGGTTTCTTTTCTTAGTAGCAAAAGATTGTCTGTGGAAAGCCATGAGGAACCTTGGAGATCATCCAGTCTAATTGCCTCCTCATTTTAGTGATGATGAAACTGTGTATCTAGTGTCACATGGGAACAGAAAAAGTGACATCATTTGAACTTCAAAGGGGATAGTCTTTCTCCTTCAATAGTAATAATAGCAATAACAGCAGTAATAATAGCTAGCATTTATGCAGCACTTTAATCCTGGGGTGGAAGTACTATTTTTATTCCCTTTGCAGATGGGGAAACTGAGACAGACAGCTTAAGTGACTTGCTCAGGTTTATATAGTTCTGAAGTGTCTGAGGCCAGATTTGAACCCAGATTTTCCTTACTTTGTGTCCAGTGCTCTATCTACTAGTCCATCTGCCTGCCTAAACCAGGAGCTCATGTTGCTTACTGTGATATATCTTATACATAAGACATTTATTAAAGATTGCCAGAATGAATTCTAATAAGATGAAGGTTTGCTGAATTTCTAGTTATGTTCAGGTCAACAAACCTTTATTAAGCATGAGTCTCTGACTTAGGTGCTGAGGTCACAAGGATGAATTAGGGATGATGTCTGCCCTCATTGAGCATTCATTCAAGCAGAGGTGCAAAGACAACAAATCCTTTTTAAGCACCTGAAATATACAGGGTCTGGGGTTTAATATTGGGAAATAGAGAATTGCACAAGACGGTATTTTTGTCCTTGAAGAGCTTACAAACTAAGCTTTAAATTTGTTTTTTCTACTTCCATCATTACATATTATATTATATAATATAATAGAGTATACATATTTACAAACATTATATATATAATACTTTGCAGTTTATAAAAGACTTTGCATTCACGTCTAATGTACTACTAATAATAATAGCTGGCATTTATATAGTAACTTTAAAGTATTACCTCATTTTATCCTGCCAGTAATCCTAAGAGGAAGGTGCTATCATTATTTTCTTTTTGTAGATGAAGAAACTGAGGCAGACAGAAGTGGCTTGCCTACCTCCCTAGGCTAGTAAATCTCTGAAACTAGATTTGAGCTTGGGCATCCTGGCATCAGGCCCAGGGTTGTATCTGCTGCATCACCTAGCTGCCTCAGTCCATTCCAGGAGGAGTGCCGGTATTTAAAGCCCTTGATTCTGTGGCACCATAAGGTTTATAAAGCACTATATTTCTGGTAATGTAGGGTGGTGATGTGGTATGGTAGCAGGGACACTGGATTTGGAACTACACAAGTGGGTTCAGATTCCGCCTCTGGCACTTATTAACACGTGTGAGCTTGGGCAGTCATTTTTCTCTGCAGACTTTGGTTTCCTTCCTTGTTAAACGAAGGAATGGAACAAGATGACCTCTTAGGTCTGTGGCCCCTTGAAAGAAGTCATCTAAGTACCTCCATTGCAAATTTGAAGGTGAAGGAACTAAGCCTGCCAGTGAGTGTCATAAAGGCAAGGGACTTGCCTTGGGTCAGCTTTGTCAGAATCAGGACCTAGGCCATCTAACCTCCAGATCATTTCTCCTGTCAGAATTCAAGTGCATCCTCATTTGTGACACTTAGTACATGGGTGACCTTGTGCAGAGAGTCCAATCTCTGAGCAGATGTCCTGGTTTCGGGGGGAGAGGGGCATGCTACAGTAACCTAATCAGCACCATCTAATTGTCTTTTGGGTTTTGTGGTGATGTCTCATTGGCCAGACACTGGACAGCCCCAGTTCCTTGATGGTAAGCAAGATGAGCTTCCATCTAGGTCCCTATTACAGATTTTTAAAAGTGACTTTGACCTTTTGCTGTGTTCTGAATTCAGGTAGCCATTAAGCAGATGAACTTACAACAGCAACCCAAGAAGGAGCTAATCATTAATGAGATCCTGGTCATGAGGGAAAACAAGAACCCCAACATTGTGAACTACCTGGACAGGTATGTTGTTTCATATATAGTCAGTTGGAGGCTGATGGGGAGGCATTCTACAGAATCACAAAGTTGGAAGGTACCTGGGGGGAGTAGGTTATTGCCTAACTGATAACCAAATAAGAATCTTCCTTCTAGCATTTTCAATTTGTGGTCATCTCTGTAATGGTTCCCATTTTTATAGTGTTTTAAGGTTTGCAAATTGTTTTCCACACAACGATAATTGCCAGCAATTATATCGTCCCTTATGATTTATAAAACATTTTACTTGTATTGTTGTTCAGTCATTTTATAATTATGTCCAACTCTTCATGATGTTTTTGGGGGTTTTCTTGATAGAGATACTGAAGTAATTTCTCATTTCCTTTTACAGTTTATCTTACAGATGAAGAAACCTGTCTAGCTAATAAATATCTGGAACTGGATTTGAACCCAGATATTACTGATTTCAGGCCTGGTGCTAATTTATCCGATACATATGTAAATTTTCAAACAGAGAGCTATATTTGATTCTCTGCCAAATTTCTAAAAGGGTTTATTAAAGGGCACGTGGAACCACAGAGAAGGAGGCTTATTTTATAGACAAAAAGGCCTGAGTTTAAGTCCTATCATTGTGGACTATGTGATGCTGGGCATGTCGCTGATGTCTTTGATATTCTAGGCAAATCACAAAGGTTCTACATTGTAGAGAAGGTACCAGTCCTTGTGGGTAGGAAAAATTCCTTTCTAGGAATTCCTATACCAATGAAATCATAGATATGATATGGTGTGCATGTGAAAGATATAGTTATTAGACATCTAGAAAAGAAAGCAATGATCCCAGAAAACAGAGGATTATGCTAGAGGGATTTCACTTCGTTTTGGATGGGTTCCTAGATAGGTGGATCAACAGAATGTGGTAGTTTATTTCCAGAAGTGTCTTATGCTGAACTTGTGGATAGGATGAAGAGATATAGTCTAGTTGATGGCAATAATTTAGGCCAATAATGATTGGCCTAAACATCAGCGACATGCCCAGCATCACATAGTCCACAATGATAGGACTTAAACTCAGGCCTTTTTGTCTATAAAATAAGCCTCCTTCTCTGTGGTTCCACAGTGCCCTTTAATAAACCCTTTTAGAAATTTGGCAGAGAATCAAATATAGCTCTCTGTTTGAAAATTTACATATGTATCGGATGGACTCCTCTAGTGGAGTCCTCCAGGTCCCTATGGGGATAGGGAACATTTTTAT
This sequence comes from Antechinus flavipes, assembly GCF_016432865.1. Taxonomy (NCBI): domain Eukaryota; kingdom Metazoa; phylum Chordata; class Mammalia; order Dasyuromorphia; family Dasyuridae; genus Antechinus; species Antechinus flavipes. The sequence continues at coordinate 515,909,373 of NC_067400.1, forward strand.
TTGCGACTTGAATGAGGCCATAGGAAGAATCCTTGACAGATGTGTAGTTGACACAAAGCTTACAAGTATATCTTGCAAAGTCAGGTTGTAAAAAGATGCAGCTAGCATGATGGATCCAAAAAGATAAAAAGATGTGAAAAACAGTTAAATTATATGTTGTCTACTTAGTTTTCAAAACCGTCTTACCAAGTACAGAATAGGGAAGGTGAGGATAGGATACACAGTAGTTTCAGAGAAAAGGGATTTGATTGAGAGTATCAACATTATGACTGATGGCGGCCAATAAAAAGACCGCAAATAATTCCATTGGCTTGAGCACATATGACTAAATCCCAAAGCAGTGATTTGGGAATTAATATCCACCAGAAGAAAGGTTTCTATGGGGTGTCCCAATTCTTTTGCCCAGTACTATTCAGAGTTTTATCAGTCATTTGGATGAAAACATGTAGAATGGAATCAGCGTTCAGAAAAACCTTGATGAAAAGTTCAGAAAAACCTTGACAAGTTAAAGTAATGGGCCACATCAAATAAAAAGTAATTTCACAGGACTTTCTGTTTAATAGGGATAAGCATCATGCCCTGTACTTGGATCAAAGCATCAGTTTCATAAGGATAAAATGCTTTATACAAGTTTATTTAAAAATTATCAGAGGCTTTTGGTCAGTGGGAACTCTCAGAATATCTCAGCTATTGTAATTTTTTTCTGCATCAACTAGAAGTGTGATGTACAAAGTAATGGAACGGTTCATCTCTCTGCCATGGTCAGCCTATGTCGGAAGTACTTTGTCTTGTTCTTTGTCTCGTTCTAAGTGGCCCATTTTGGGGAAGGTGTTGTAAGCGAAGCATGTGGGCCTATTCTCAGGGGAGAGTGGCCAGGACAATGAGAGGCTTGTTAACAACTGTGCTACATAAAGATTATTTTTAAGAACTGGGAAATGTTTAGCTCACAGAAATTCTGTAAGGAACATGATAGCTCTTATCAGATTGGTAAAGGCTGTCATGTAGAAGAAGGATTATACATTTCCCCTTGATCCCACAGGACAGAAACAGGAACAATTAGATAGAAACTGCAGAGAGACAAAGTTTAGTTCAATGTGAGAAAAATTTTGCTAATCCTTACAATGGTCTAAAAGTGGACTGGATTGCTTCAAGAGGACCTAGTTGTTCCACTAGGACAGCTATAGGATTTGCTGAGTAGAATGACAGACTTGGAATCAGGAGGATCTGAGTGCAAATTCTGCTTGAGACAGGATTTGATTTTGGGAGCTTCCTGATTTAATATCTGGTCTTTTATCTAGTAGGTTTAGGCACAACAATCAGAAGAAAGTGAAGTTGTGAGAGGGACATAATTGCTCTTTTCCAATATGTGAAAGCTTGTTAAGGGGACATGAGAACAGATTTTTTTCTGGTGCTGTCTGGAGGTAAAACCAGGAGCAGTGAGAAGGAAATTTTTGAGGGGAAGGATGTGGATTTCAACTCAGTATAAAGAAGAACTGTCTAATCCTTTGGGCCATATCAGAGTGAGGCAGGAAGCATCAGGAGAAATAGTGAGTTCCCCTTCATTGCAGATGTTTGAGCAAAAGAAATGCTTTTAATGGAGCTAGAGACCACAATCTGCTGACCCTCTATTTTGTGTATCCTTTGTTCCATCCACATTGGAATTCTTACTGTTCCTCAAATTTGGCATTTCATCTCTCACCACTATGCTTTTGCTCAAGTTGTCCCCCACATCTGCTATGGCCTCTTTCCTCATTTCTGTCTCCCAGAAGTCTTTAATTTCTTTTAAGTCCTGGTTCAAGTGAAGCCCTCCCTAATTCCCACAGTTGTTTGTATTCTATTCTTAAATTACCTAATTTGCGCTAATACTGTTGGCACACTCCGTAGGTTGAATTTTGGAGAGGGGCTTCCTGTGTCAGGTTTGACTTAAATGATTCCCAGGTTTGGGTTTCTATGAGTAATTTCTAGCTTTGGGTTCTATGAGTCCATGAAACCTTGGATTCTTCTTTTAGTCTGAGCCTTGGTTCCATGGATCCCTTCTACCTAGTCTCCCCTTATTGGACAGTGCCATGTCTCCTTGTACAGAGCTCCTGGCTGGGAATTGTCATCAATACTCAGGTAGGGAAACAAGCACATGCCATGGCTTCCTGTTCATAACAATTTCTTCCAAGTCCAAAGTGCCAAGTTGAAGTGGGTTCCTGTTGGAGCCACCTTATACTCTTCCTAGTTCAGCCTGGCCAACATCCCCAAGCTCCCTCACTTTGGGGTATCAAAATTTATTTTATTTTATTTTTTATTTTTTGAATTTAAATTTTTAGGTTTCACATATATATGATTTCATGATAAAACCAATAATATTCTCTTTATCTGAAGCATGGGCACCACTGAACCTTCTTTGGGGTTTTTATTCATAAAGTACTGTGCTTGGGGCATAGTAGATGTTGAGTAGCTTAACAGGAGAAGGGGGTGGTTGTTTGAGGCGTGGGATCTCATTCATATCCTATCTATTCTAGGTTGGCAGTAAGAGATCACAAGACCATTGAGTCACCTTCTACATATTCCATATATGTTGTCTGTATTCCTGATTAATTATATATATTTATTTCACCCTCTAGATATTCCATATATGTTGTCTGTATTCCTGATTAATTATATATATTTATTTCACCCTCTAGATATTCCATATATGTTGTCTGTATTCCTGATTAATTATATATATTTATTTCACCTCTAGATATTCCATATATGTTGTCTGTATTCCTGATTAATTATATATTTATTTCACCCTCTAGATATTCCATATATGTTGTCTGTATTCCTGATTAATTATATATATTTATTTCACCCTCTAGATATTCCATATATGTTGTCTGTATTCCTGATTAATTTCATATATATATATATTTCTCCCATTTGACTGGGAGCTCCCTGAGGCAGAGACCATATTTTTGCCTTTCTCCATATTCCCAGCCCTTAGCACAATTCCTGGCATATAATAAGTGCTTAATATAAATGTTTATTGACTGATTGATGATATCACATTCCTTGGTTTCTCAAACACTTTAAAATTTACTATGCTGTTGCCTCCTAACACTATAAAGGTAGATAGCACAAATGTAATCATCCCCAATTTACTGACAATATAACTAAGCTCAGTGAGATTAAGTGCATTGCCCATAGTTAATAAATGGCAGGACTCTCTGAATCCAAAATCCACTCTTCTACCTACTCTCCAACAGGCCAGGTAATGGGTATAAAAGTACTTTGAAAGAGTAAAGCATTCTTGATTTTGTACGCATTTATTTATTTATAACAGACCGACAGCATTCTGCCATCCTCCTCTACCAGCACACACACACATGCATACACACACACACACACACACACACACACACACACACACACACACACTCCCTATTCAGGAAGTGCTGAAGATCTGGTGTGCTGGTGAATCATTCCTACTGAGAGGTCATCCGTCACGTTTCTTTGTTTAGAGGCTCAGCTCCAATTTTCTCTCTCTGTTTTAAGTGTCCCAAGGCAGGTCTTGGTTGCTAATCCTTGTCTTTTTAAAATGGGTCTTTTTATCAGGACTTAAATGGTCCAGGTGAACATCCAGAATACTACCCATAAAGGGTTCCATAGAAAGTCATAGATCATTGGCAACTTAGAACTTTGGCATCTTAAAATCTTGGAACTATAGAATCTTGGTCTCTTAGAAACACAGGATCTCAGATTCTTAAAATTGGAAGGGTCTTTAAACGGCTTCCTCAATTCTTTGCTTTCTTATTTCTCATTCTTAAAATGGGAAAGGGGACAGCTAAGTGGTTGCAATGTATAAGGAGGCCTGGAGTCAAGAATACTCATCTTCCTGAGTTCAAATCTAGCCTAAGACACTTAACTAGCTGGGTGATCCTGGGCAAGTCACTTCACCCTGTTTGTCTCAGTTTTCTCATCTGTAAAATGAGCTGGATAAGGAAATAGCAAACAACTCTGAATATCTTTGCCCCTTCCCCCCACAAAAACCCCCAACAGCAACTCAAATGAGGTCATGCAGAGTTGGACTTGACTGATAACTGAACACAATAGCAAATAATGGGAGAGGTGGAGAGATAGTTTATACCACATCCAGTTAAGGTTGATCAGAGGAGCAAGAAAATAATAGAGCCCCTTTGTCCATCCTATTCTGTGAGTGTTTTTGAGGCCTTAATAATAATTGTGGGCCAGTCCCAATTCTTTATTAAAGCTCAGGGCCTCTCCTGTCCTGAAGAAAGCACTGCAGGAGAAGTGGAGGGACTCTTGGGTGGTCACATAGCAATGTCATGTGGGAAGTTAAGATTTCCACTCTGAGCCAGCCCCATAATTCTCCATGAAAATAGCTCTAAATGGCAGGCTTTGGGCCATGAAAGGAACGCTGCTGACTTGGACTTTTTCTCCTGTGCCTTGAAGGTTCAGGAAGCACTGCGGCTCACAGATTTTTTCATTGTTCCACTGCTTTTCTCTCTCTGACTTCCTGCCTTTGCAGTTACCTAGTAGGGGACGAACTGTGGGTCGTCATGGAATACTTGGCTGGTGGCTCCTTAACAGATGTCGTGACTGAAACCTGCATGGATGAAGGGCAGATTGCAGCTGTGTGCCGGGAGGTAAGGAAACCTACTTACCATCGTGGGCCCCTGGGGGACCTCAGGCCTAGAAAGACCCTGCGGGACACTATCAGAAGCGAGAGGAATCTATACTGGAAAAGTCTTAGAATATTGGAATGATAGAAGTTTAGATTCTCGTAGGGTTTGAGGATTAACTTCTCAGGATCGCAGAACATGGTACGTTAATGGATTTCTCTTCTTTTCTTGCTCTAGTGTCTTCAAGCTTTGGAGTTTCTGCATTCCAGTCAGGTCATTCACAGGGACATTAAGAGCGACAACATTCTACTTGGGATGGATGGTTCTGTCAAGCTAAGTATGTCAGTGGTGTGGGTCGCGATCCCCCCCTTGTTAATTGTGCAGCTCTGGGTCCCGGCAGTAGGTGAGGTCAGTGTTGTATCAAGGGCAGGCCCTTGGACAATAAGAGGAGCAATGTGGTCAGCCTTATCAATCACCCCTTTTGGAGAGCGAGTTGAATTTGGTGGTGGGAGGAAGTGTGAGGGCATGTGGGGTAGCAAGCGCCTGTCTCGCAGTGTAGCTGTCTATTGGATGGCCCTTCTCACACCTAGATACTCACAAGGCTTGGACCTGACGTGTGACATTGGGTAACTCATTGGCCCTTGTTACTGAGGGGACTGACTAAAGTCCCTTTGGTCTCTCCGTGTGTCTTCTGTAACATGAGAAAGTTGGAGTAGATGAATTGTGAAGGCTTCTTTCATTTCTATATCCTTTGGCCTTATCTGTGACTGCGACTGCATCTTCTGTGATATCCCTCCCCACCCCCCAATTCTCTTCCCCACAGTGCTGAGGGCAGGACTTTTGGGCACATGGTGTATGCTTGATGGAATCATGGATTCTTAAGTTGGAAAGGGTTGTCTAGTATAAAGACAGATTAAAATGTAATTAGCAAATATTTAGCAAAATAAGCAAAAATACAGTACACCACAGATAATGCTAATTCATAGTCTTCTAAATCACTATGCAGCCTACAGGGACCCATTTTTATTTGAGTTTGACACCACTGGTCTAATATAACTTCTACCTGAATAGTGATCCCTTCCTTAATAATGACAATAACTAAAGCTTGTATATAGCTCATGGTATAGTGGGAAAATCCCTGGTTTTGTAGTCAGAGGAGCTAAGTTCAAATTCTGTGATTTTGGGCAAGACATTCTGCATCTCAGTTTCCTTATCTGTAAAATGGAGGATTTGGACTAAATGACCTCTGAGAACCTTTGTCTCTGATCTCGTGTATTTGATATATATTATCTTATTTTATTCTTTAGCAACACTGAGATAAATACTAGAGGCATTAGAAATTCTATCTTTTATTGTAGTTGTTAGTCAGTCATTTAAGTCATGTCTGAGTATTCATGACCCATTTGCAGTTTTCTCAACAAAATGGGGTTTGCCATTTCCTACTCCAGCTCATTTTGTGAATGAGGAAACTAAGGTAAACAGGGTAAAGTTACTTGCCCAGAGTCACACTAATAAATGTCTGACGCTGGATTTGATTCATGAAGATGATTCTTCCTGACTCTAAGCTCCTCAGTTTTATTCACTGCACTACCTAGCTTGCTGCAAGTGAGGAAACAGAGCTGAGAGGTTAAGTGATCTGCCCAGGTTATGCAGATATTTAATGTAAGAGGTCTGGAAGACCCAAATTCAAATCCTTTCTCAGACACCTACTGGGCAAAACATTTAACCTCTTTCAAACTCAGTTTTCTCATCTGGAAAATGGGAATAATAATAGCATCCCTCTCTCACAAGGTTATTGCGAGCCTCAAATGAGATAATAAACTTTAAAGTGTTCTGTGGACTACTAAGTGGGTGGAGTGTCAGACCTGCAGCCAAGAAGGCACATTCCTGGGTTTAAATCTGGCCTCAGACACTTACTAGCTGTGTGATCCTAACAAGTCACTTCACCCTGTTTGCCTCAGTTTCCTCATCTGTAAAATGAGCCAGGGAAGAAATGACAAATCACTCCAGTATCTCTGCCAAGGAAACGCCAAATGGAGTCACAGAGTTAGACATGGTTGAAAAATGACTGAGATTATATAAATGCTAGTTATTGTTATTATTATTATTATTCTATATCCTCTTCTTCTGTTAATGTTGACTGAGGTATTATGTTAGCTCTTTGCCTGCCACAGTTAATATTGACCTTGAAACCTACTATGAAATCTCTAAAGGCTCATGGAATGAAAGCCCTAAATGTCAATTGAATAAATGAATGTTCAAATAAAAGTAACTTTCTGTCCTTCTTTTCCACTACAGCCGACTTTGGTTTCTGTGCTCAGATCACCCCAGAACAGAGCAAAAGAAGCACCATGGTTGGGACCCCATACTGGATGGCCCCAGAGGTTGTGACTCGCAAAGCCTATGGACCGAAGGTGGACATTTGGTCCCTGGGAATCATGGCCATAGAGATGATTGAGGGGGAGCCCCCCTACCTCAATGAAAACCCTCTGAGGGTGAGTGTCTGTGGGCTTCTTCTGGTAGCCAAATTGAGGATAAATGAGGGGTGAAGCTATTGGTTGTACTTCCACTTTAACCCCTCCATGCCCAGTGTTGTGGATGGCAATCTAATTAATACTTGTCCATCTGTGGTGTGGTGGAGACAGACAGACAGAGAGAGAGAGAGACAGACAGACAGAGACAGAGACAGAGAGAGAAGAAGGAGGGAGGGAGGAAAGAAAGACAGAGAGGGGGGGGAGGGAGGGAGGGAGGAAAGAAAGAGAAAGAGAGAGAGGGAGACAGAGAAGGAAGGGAGGGGGAAAAGAAAGAGAGGAGAGAAGGGAGCGAGAAAGAGAGGCACAAACAAAGCAGGCAGAGCATCATGGTTGGGATCCCATGTTCTGTGGCATCGAGATGGTGCATATGTTTATATGTGTAGAGAGATAGGCGTGCTTGTATATAAAAACAAACATGTGTACATATAAACACACAAGTGTGTATATACCATATATGTATCATTTGCTTTGTGGCTTGCTTTTGCTAATCAGCCACCAGGCAGTCGCTCCACGCTTAACCAAGTCAGAAAACAAGCATAGTCTGTGGTCAGAACCAGAGTCAAAACCTTCCCAGTTGGGTACAACCCAAGACTGCTCCAACAATCTGCCATTGTTGTTAATCAGTTGTGCCTGACTCTTTGTGACCTTATTTGGGGTTTTCTTGGCAAAGACACTGGGGCGGTTGGCCATTTCTTTCTCTAGCTCATTGGACAGACAAGGAAACTGAGGCAAACAGCATTATGTTATTGCCCAGAGTCACCCAGACCAGATTTGAATCCAGGTTTTCGTGACTTTAGGGCTGTGCTCTCTCTGCCTATGCTGCCTAACTGCCCCAACAATCTGTCAAGCAGTTAACAAATATTCGTGACACCCAGTATGTGCCAAGTACTGTACTAAATGTAGGGATTATGAAGACAAAAGTGAAGGTGTTTCTGCCTTCTTAAGAAATGGCATTCTCCTCCTGCCTTGGTGGGACATTAGTGAGGCGGAGAAGGGTCTGAACATACTGATGGCTCTCCCCAAATTGGGCTTATTAGGAATATATGGAAAACAAAGCTGCTCATCCTGGCTCTTCTGACTCCTGGGGGTCATTTAGGGAATGTGCCTGAGCCTCTGCACTACAGAGATGGACGTGGTGATTGTTCTTCGTGTTCTGAGCTGGAGGAATGCAGAAATCAGGAGTGGGAAGACAGGAGTTCAAGTTCCCACCCTGACATTTATTAACAAATCACCCCCCAATGGAGTCATGTTTGCATTACTTCCTTCACAAGATGATATGGAGGAGAATGTAAGCCTTAAAGGGCTATAGAAACAGGAGTTATTATTTATATATGTGTATATGTGTGTATATTAAAAAAAAAAACTTTTCCCTGCAACTTTGAAAGATGTTTGGGTTTCACTGGCTAGATTTCTTTCTTAAGGACCATGCTTAAATTCAAATCACTCAGGCTCCCATGGACTCGCTGACAACAGGTCCCAGGCATGTTTGGGCCCTGAGTGCCCCAGAGTAAATGTAAATAGCAGTTGTTTCTATTTTGGCCAGAAACCCTGAGAATCTTCCCCTCCCACGTTGATTTTTTTTCTTTTGACTAGGCAAAAGAGTCCACTCTCTAATTCATTTCTTACCCAGCCTTAATCACTGATTGAGTGTTGCCTCCGTCAAACTGTGACCTATTAAAGACCTAGCTTTCCCACTATATCCAGAATCATCTCTAGTCTTCCTGATCTATATCTGGCCATTGGACCCAGATGGCTCTGAGGGGAAAGCGAGGCAGGTGACCTTGCACAGCCTCCCTCACTTAAATCCAGTTCTCTTGCATGTCAGCACCACATCTCTGATGTCACGGTCCTCTTGGAGAACAAAGGACAGACAACAACAACAATTATATATAGGGTGTCCCAAGAGTCTTAGTGTACTTTTAAGTTGTTAAAACTGAAAACTGCATTTTGGTACACCTGTGTGTGTGTGTCCCTGTGTGTCTGTATAATAATGCAGTTTAATTGGATAAGCATAAACACACACAGATAGATATCCCATATGTAACCCTAACACACTACAGAAATGTACTTTCCTATTTTTGTACCAGCGCCTGGGTCCTGGTGGCTGATGGGAAGGGAAAGTCGGGATCTTATCTAGTGGAGGGGTGGAGACACACTGACTGTATTGTTTTTGCATGTGTAGAATATATCAAATGATGGTCTCCAAGTGTTCTCTCCCTTTGTATTGACAGGCTTTATACCTCATTGCTACTAATGGTACTCCTGAGCTTCAGAATCCAGAGAAGCTGTCTGCCATCTTCCGGGATTTCCTGAACCGCTGTCTTGAGATGGATGTGGAGAAGAGAGGGTCAGCCAAAGAGCTGTTACAGGTAGGCCCTATCCTTGTGCGCAGGCACCAGATTGGTGGGCTCTGGGTTTCTGTCTCCTGGGTCCTTATGCTTGTCCATAAAGCACAGAGGGAGCACGCTTTTATTCATTTAGTCATTCATCAAACACTTATAAGTACTTACAGCTTGCAGAGCATTGTGCAAGGTGATGGGAGAGAGAGGAATTTTATAAAAGAGGTGGTCCTTGCTTTCTTGGATCCTAACAGCAAGATGAGTCACTTAGGCAGATTATTATTGCACATGGGACAAGTGTTTCAGAGAGAGGGAGAAAAAGCATTCCATGGGGAGGAATAGTGTCAACAGCTAGGTTTTAGGAACTGGAGGTGCTGAAAATCAAGGCTCAGGAAGTGTGGTCTTATCCAAGACAGATATGTCAAACTTGTGGTCCACAGTGCTTCTGAGTGCACCTATCTAGATTAAAATGTAATTGTGAAGTGTTTAACAAAATAGATAAAAACGTAACAGAACAAAGATATTGTTAATTTGTGGTTTTCTAAGTCTCTATATGGCCCATGGGGACCTACTTGCATTTGCATTTGACATTAGTAGTCTGGTATTTTTAAAGAACCCTGAATTTGGAACAGGCAAACGTCTCATCACTGAATGTGTGATGCTGTTTCCTCTTCTATAAAATGTGAAGATTTGAAGAGATGACCTCTGAGGTCCCTTCTACTTGTAAACCTGTGTTTCTGTGTTCTCTTAGGATCTTTTTGCTTTCTAAATCTGATGGTTCTCTAATTTTTGAGCTGATCTTTAAAAGGATGGGTAAGAGTCACAGGCATTTCTTATTCTTCTACCTGGCTTGTCATATGCTAACCAATGGAGAATATCTAGCAGTGAGTGAGGTTTAGCCCCTCCTTATCCTGGTGAAATTCATAATCTAGGAGGGGAGATAAAAGTGAGAGAGTAACAGAAATCTAGGACAGTATGAGAGACTGGGACTGGGGAGTGGGGAAGAAGTGTACCATCTTCTGAGGTGGGAAGGATCACTTCAGCCTTGGAGGAAAAGGGAGGACTTCAGAGTGGAGATGGCCTTAGATTTGGGCCTTGAAGGATCGGTTGGAATCATAAAGACAGGGCAGGGGTATTCCAGGCAGAGGGAACAGGGAGGCAAAAAGCAAGGGGGGCGGGGCGGGATCTGAAGGATTCTTAGGCGACAGTGTGTTTATCCATTTGCCTGAAAAGTAGAGATAAGATTAGTCACTAAAGTTTTAGGTGTCAGGTAATGATGTCATCTGAGTATGAATTAAGAAGTTATTTTCAATAGCCTCTGCAGGATGGATTAGAGCAGCTAATTGGTGTTCAAAATAGGAAACCTCATTTCAGACACTTAGTAATCTCCCTCAGCCTCAGTTTTCTCGTCTGTTAAATGGATGTAATAATAGCCAAACGGCTATTATTGAGAATCAAAAGGGATGATATGTGTACCATCTTTTGGAAATCTTAAAGACTTACTATTATTAGAGAGGAGAGAGACCAGAGGCAGGGAGGACCATTCCTTCAACAAACAACTATTAAGTGACTCCTGGTACACAGAGCATGGCAGAGTGGTAAGAACACTGGCTTTGAAGTCAGGGGACTAGGGTTTAAGTTGGAGGTCTGCCATTTACTACCTTTATGACAAGTCCCTTAATTTCTATAGGTCTTGGTTTCCTTGTCTGTAAAGTGGCAGGAATTGGATTAGATATCTTTAAGGTCCTTTTCAATTCTAGATCCTCTCATCTGAGATGCTGGTCTGGCACTAAGGGGGAGATATTGTAAGAGTTCACATGTGGATTCAAGAGATACATGACTCACACATAGCCAGGGAACACACCTAATTAGAATTTGTTGGTATTGTACCATAGGTACAGTGGGGCTACAGTGGGTCTCATCTGTTCTGATTGCATAACATTCCATGATGTGTGAGTGGGATGTAACCAGGACGAGAGATTGAGCCTCTCTCTGGGGTGCACTCCCTTTATAGCCTGTGGTGATAAAGTAGCTATTCTGGTAGGAATCACCAATGGCAAGAAAAAACCATGCATCCAATCAGAAGTAAGGCAGATGAGAATGGATGCCTGGGTTGCTTTAAACAAACACTTTTTAAAAAAAAAAAAGAACACTGAGCAAATAAATGGAGGAATGAACAAAAGAATGACTGAATTGATGTTTAGTGATTATGCCTAATGGGTTCATCAGTTACTGTGGCCATTTCTGTCAGAAATGCCACCAGAAGTAGGAAAATATTACTAAGTGACTCCTGGGTACACAAAGCAATGCATCTGAAGACCACTGGATTTGAAGTTAGCAGATTTGGGTTCAAATGCTGACTCTTTCATTTGTTATCTTTTGATCTAGGAGAAGTTATTTTAGGTTTAGGGGAAGGGTGATTAAGCTCTGTTTTAGACATTTTGAGTGTGAGAAGCTTATTGGAGGGACATGCAAGGGGCGATGTCCAGTTTTATGATTTCATCAGTGTGGAAAGTCCTTCCTCTGATGATTAAGGCACAGAGATGAGCAATGGTTGTGGTGTCATGACTTGTATGTGTCAGAAGCAGACCGAAATCATTCTTAACTGATTCCAAGGCATCTAGTTGGAAGTAAGAAAAATATAGCCAATAAATTTTACAAGTATGAGGAAAATTGAAAGTGACTGTGCTTTTAGACATATGATATGGTGCTGTTGATGATCTTCATGGAAATCAGAGAGAGAATAGAGCACCTTTGATGAAGATGGGGGTATGAGTAAAGAAAGCAGAAATGGGGTCTGGCTACTGTGCCCCATCTCATCTTTAAAATTCAGCCAGGATCTCTGATAGCAGCATTATATTTGTGGCCTTCCTTGTACAGGAACTGTATGTCACCTCCTGGTCACTTTTAAGAATCCAGCGATCATCCAAAGGTTTTAGGACATGTTTAACTGTTTGTGCCATAAAAGGATAGAACCTCTCATCTAGAAGGCGTCTCACAGATCATCATTGCAGTGACAAGTAGCTCATCACCATATAAGGCAGCCCATTTCACTGTAGAACAGATATAGTCATTAGAAAGTTTTCTCATATTGAGTTGAAATCTGCCTCCTGAAAGGCAGCCTGGTATAGTACATTGCTAGATTTACTGAGCTTTGGTCACTAAGAACCTTATATGGAAAAGAATCCTCCTTATAATATATATCTGACAAGTCAGGATAACTAACTGTATGATTCTGGGCAAGTCACTTAACCTGCTGTTTGCCTTACAGCTTTAAAATGGACATCACACTAACTATCTCACAGGATTATCTTGAAGCTAGTTATGAATTTGGGTTCATCGGGTAGAGCAATGAATTCAGAATTTGGAAGACCTGAATTCAAACTCTGCTTTAGACACATGATTAAATCTCTTAATGTTTTTCAACCTCAGAATTCTCATCTGTGTAATGGACATAATAATTATACCTATTTCACAACCTTGTAAGATTCAAATGAGAATAGCCTAATGTTTATGGTGCTTTGCAAACTTTAAAGTACTATATAAATGCTAGTGTTATGTTATTATATTAAAATACTTAGTGCTATTATAAATTATATAAATGTAACATGAATTTTATTATTTTATCATGATATGCTTATTACATTAAAATGCTTTGCCAACATTAAAACACTAGATAGTCGGCTATTATTTTTAAACATATTGTTCTTAGTTCTACTTTCTGAGGCTCAGTGGAACAAATTTGTTCTCTCTTTGTCATGACAGCTTAAATTTAGAAAACTCCACATCCAAAGGTGTTAAGATTATAATTGGATTCTGCTGTATGCTACAAACGTCACCACTTCTGAACTCTCCCCGGAAAGAGAAACCACACCTAGAAATAGCCTAACTCAGGCATCCCAAAAGAAGAACCATATTTAATTGTGAAAGGGGTTGGTGAGGGAAAGCAGAGGAACTTTTGCAAGAAAATAGCCGTTATTTCGCTGTGGTGGCTCAAACAACACCTATGAAAAGGAAGAAGTTATATCAGATAACATAAGAGAAAGCCCTTAAAGGCTTATATACATGCTAACTTGGTTGTGGTTAACAGACTAGCTGTTTTTGACATGCTAACTATTATTATTGGCTTGTTAGCAGTTATTGAGGATTTGAATTGAGGTCCCTGGATTCTAAATCCAGTTCTCTTTCCATTTCCACACATTTCCTCATCTGTAATACCTGGCAAACCAAAAATACCAACTTGAGCTTCCACCTAGTCTTGACACTCACTGTTATATGACTATAAGTCACTTCTTTTGTAAATAGGAAATGATGCTAACTAGATTGTCTACAGTTATTTTAAATGAAACTAATCTTTCTAAATCTTGCTCCTAGACTTTATTGGTAATATATAGAAATGCTGATGATTTATATGATTTATTTAATATCCTTCAACTTTGTTAAAGCTGTTAATTGCTTCTAAAAGTCTTTTAGTTGAACTCTTAAGAGTTTTGTTTCCTTATTGCCTTTTCTAATTCCTTTCCTTTCTTTTTTTTTTTTTTAATTGTTAAAGCTAACATTTCTAATACAACACTGAATAATGGTGGTAATTATGGGCATCTTTGCTTCACCCTGATCTTATTAGGAAGGTTTCTATCTTATCCTCATTACATGTAATGCTGATTAATGGTTTTAGATTTAGATACTTATCATTAAGACTCTTTCTTTGCTTGTTTTTCCAGATATAGTACTGGAATTAAGTAGTATTTAAATGTTTGGTAGAATTCACTTGTAAATCCATCTGACCCTGGAAATTATTTTTCATTGAAGGCTTCTTCAATTTCTTTTTCTAAAATGAGGTTAAGTATTTTGTTTCTCTTTATTAAAATAATGCTAATTTTGCAGCACTTGCCTTAGGTGCTTGTTATAAAATTCAAGTGGGATAATGTCTGGTGCTTGCAGATCATGAAATAATTATATAATTAAAAAAATTTTATTTGGAGGTTGTCTCAGTGTCCATAATCCTGTATGGACAGATCCTTAATATCACAACAATAAGCCTTTGCTTTGTGTCTTGTGTGTGTGAAGTACTTTGAATGGTGGTAGAAGGGGCTTTTTTTCTCCTTCACACTCACTTTTTCTTTTTTTCTTTGATTTGTCTAGCATCAGTTCTTAAAACTCGCCAAACCCCTCTCCAGCCTCACGCCCCTGATTGCTGCTGCAAAGGAGGCCACCAAAAACAACCATTAGAATCCCCAGCCCTCCCCAGCATCTTCCTGCCAAGCCTGCTGTGAAACATTCCCGCAGAGACCTTCGATCCCTGACATGCTTCTGGTCCTCGCCTCCTCGTGGTCGTCCTCTTCTTCCTGCTCGCCTAGAGCTCTTGAGACTGGGAAACTTGGGTAAAGATTGGCAGAAATAGCTTTGGTTCAGGGTCAGCAAGAAGTCTGTGATGTAGACACCGATCCATCCATTGCTGCTTCTAAGCCAAGAACCTGCCCTCTCTGTCGTGGTCCAGGAAGCAAAGATTGCATATGGATGGTCTGGCATCTTCATGGAGAACTGTTGAACCTGATTCCCACATCGCAAAATATTTTCTTTCTCTCCCTATAACTTTTATTGTCATCCTACAAAGAAAATAGAACTGTTGGTGGCCTGATTCCATGACAGTCCATCTATTCCAGTGGTGGAGGCTTCCATATTTCCTTGTCTTCCTAATCCCAAACCACATTTACCAATCTCATTTTAACTCAAAGATGGGAACAGCGGGAGGAATGGTGAGCAGCTTTAACCAATAGGAGAAAGGAGATGGCTGTGCTTCCTGGAGTCTGACATGGGCCCTTAGGCCCATTGTGGGGCGAGAGCTGGACCCTTCAATGTTTGTGCGCTGCTTGTGACCATTGGGAGGACTTAGCCCAATAACGGCCCCTGTGCTTTTTTCGTGAACCAGCCTTGCCTAATATAACAGTTTTCGATCTTGCTCCTGTACCCTCTTCTCCTCCAAAGCTCGCTCCCTCCCAGCATTATTTTCTACACGTTTTGTGCCACTGAGAAGTTTCCAAGGATACATGTCGGGTGAGGGGCAACATGAGAGAAAGCTGGGGCAGGGAAATTTGTTGAGCCATTTTTTTCTTCGTTTAGGGTGGTTACGCCTCTGCCAACTTATTATGGATTATTTTTAGAGAGAACTCAGCTTGGTTTCAGCCTAGAATTTTTAGCTGGACGGCGATGTTGACTCTTCAAGGCAGATGAGCCAAGGGGGAGAATTCAAGCATTGCTGGATCTGGGACAGGCTTGGTTACAAGAAGGATTGGATAAACTTGGCTTTTACAGTGTAAGAGAAATAGCATGAGATGATGCTTTTGGCAGCCATGAAGGAGATGCTCTCCCATGAGATGTGTGGCTTGGCTGTTGCTTTCCACGTGCAGTTGGAATGGTTGGCTCACATCTACCCCTTCTGTAATCTGTTCTCCCAACCTCGACAGGGCCTGGGCTGCCTTTGCCATGGCCTCCTGTCAGACCCGTTGGCCATCGAGTCCTACTCTGAAGGTCCCAGACTCCGTAGCACAAGTTTCTATTTCCTTCAATAAAAGGAGATGAAAATACTATATGTGTATCATCTTTCTTTATATAAAAGCTTCCAGGGTCAAAAAGTAAGGGATCATGTTCTGACCTGAGAGAATTTAATTCTAGTAGATGACAGGTTGTGGGTCTCCTTCAGCATTTCTTCCTTGACCAAGTGAACTATCCCAGGGATTTGGACTCAGGGGACCGACCAGGCTTTGAATTTCACCTGACACCAAATGTCTTTGGATCTTTAGCAAATCTTTAGGTTTCAGTTCCCCATTGGTAATGAGAGGATTGCAATAGGTGAATCTCTGAGCTTCTTTTTACTCTAAATGTATGAATTTCGAGTGTGCTGTATAGTTCATCCTCATTCTCTACCTACTGCTGAAAATATTATTGGAATGTGGAGAACAGCTGGATGGTTCAGTGAATAGAACCACTGGACTTGGAGTCAGGGAGACCTGAGTTCAAATCTGCCCTCAAACTTTTACTAGCTGTGTGATCTTAGGCAAGTCATTAATCCTGTTTGCCTTAGGAAATGGCAAAGCAATCTCGTATCTTTGCCATGAAAACCCCAGGGTCATAGTCAGACACAGTTAAATAGCAACAACATAGTGGACCTGAATTTGTACCCTGGTTCTGCTACTTATTTACCTATGTGGCCATAAAGAAATCACTTAATTTCTCTAGATCTCAGTTTCCACATTTATAAAAAAAATTTATAAAATTTATATAAAAAGGACTAGATAGCCTTTAAAAATGCCTCCAAGCTCTAAATCTGTAATTCCATGATACACCGGGAAGAAAGAATCCTGGATCTGTGATTGGAAAAGCCTACAGAAGTCACTTTACTAAATCGCAGTTTATTCATATGTGAGATAAAGATAATGCTATTTGGACTACTGATCCTAGACCTGAATTCAAATACAGCTTCAGACACTACTAGCTGTGTGACTATGAATAAGTTATTAAACTTCTGAGTTTCCACTTCTGTAAAATGGGGATGATAATAACATCTATCTCCTAATGTAGGAATCAAATGATATAATGTACATGAAATGCTTTGCAAACCTTAGAAGGCTCTAGACATGATAGCTGTGACACCCTGGATATAATTAGCTCTAAGCACATTACATGCATTATCTCAATTGATTCTCACATGTTTTTGAGGAAAGTGTTGTTATGATCCTAAGGATCAGATCATTGACACAGGTAGAGGTAAGTCAGGATTGGATGGGAAATATTATACTTTTCAAAACAAGGAAGGGAATGGCGTCTGTAAATGATAGACCAGTGAACTGGACTTTGGTTCCCTAGAAGAATTCTAGAATATATTATTAAAGAAATGGTTAATGAGCATCTAGAAAAGAGCATACATGGTTTTTATCAACCCTATTTTCTTTTGGGTAGGGTTAATGGACTGGTAGATCAGGGGATATTGTAGATAATAGGTGACCTAGATTTAAGAAAAAGCATTTAATAAATTCTTGTGATATTTTTTGGAAAAGTAGAAGCAATATTGGCTAGACAAATAATGCAGTGAGGTAAATTTGGAACTAGTAGAGTAGTGGGCTTAAGAGTAGTTATCATCTTGGGAAGAAGCCCCCAGTGGAGATCCCTAAGAACCTATATCTAACCTTCGTGCTGTTTGGATAGTTTCATCAAGATCATGGAAAAAGTCATCGATGGCATACTTAACAATGTGGAGGTGACACAAAGCTGAAAGGGGTAGCCAACACACTGGATGGTGGAGTCAAAATTAGGAAGGATTTAGACAAGGACAAAAGGAAGTTTTAACTACAACATTAGACTGAGAAAATTTTAATAGGGTGAATTGTAATGTCTTATACCCGAGTTCAGAAATCAACTTCATAAATACAATTACTTTAAGATATGAAGTTCATTATTAACTCAGGCTGATTTGGAACTATTGGTCACAGTTTGCCAATCCTTGGACTAGACTAGTGGATTTGTGATATAGTGGAAAGAAGTTTAAATATAGAATTTAAAAGCCTAGCTCTGAATTCTCATTCTGTTATTTCCTTGCTTTATATAATAATAGTTAATTTTTATATAGTACTGATTCCAGGCCCTCTTTTCTACCCTCTGAACTACCTAGGTCCCTCTAGAAGGCAAAGCAGTCCCCATTTTTAAAGAAGGAAAACTAACACCCAGAGGGGCTGAGGCGAAGGTTGGGGGGAAGAGAGGGAATACCTAAGGTCACAGGATCAGAGCCAAGAATTAACTTTGACCACACATTTCCTGATTTCCAACATTATTCCATAGGGTCCAAGGGAATAGTATAATGAATGGAGTCAAGGTGCCCTCTGCTGGTAGTGTGTGGTTTTTGACAATTCCAATAATTCCAATCTTGGTTTTCTCACTTTCAATTTCACAAACATTTCAAGGCTCTTTTTTCTATGTGGAAGATTCTGTGGAGGGCCCCTGGAGAAAAGGGGGTTATGAGGGCCGTTGAAGTATTAAAAAACACAAACAAGAAAAGCCAGAAGGAATCAGAGAAGCAGGATGGCTTTGAAAGTTGCATGCTGAATTTATTATATACTTAAAACAAAAACAAGCTCAAAATTATAGAGATTTGTAGTTTCATTTATAATCTTTGGGTCTATTTGTATTTGAAAATATATATTTTATTTGGTATTAATTTCAGAATTTATAATTTAATAAAACATATTAGTCTATGTCCTCAAGGGTCCTGATCCTTACTGGAATCTACAAATGTACCCAGATTATTAAATATGATTTGAGGAGGGAGCCAGCCTCCTGAAGGAAGTAGTTTTTGAAATGAGCCTCAAAGGACCCTAGGAGGTCTAAGAGTAAATAGGCACTGCCTTCCAGACATGTAGGAGAGCCTGTGCAAAATCATAGAAAGAGGAGATGGAACCATGAGTCTGGTAAACAATTACTGGTCCCATATGGCTGGAACAGAGTGTATGATGGAGAGTGCAGTGAGGTAAATCTTAATGAGTTGGCTTGATTCAGAAAAGGGAGATCTTTAAGTGCCAAACTGAGGAGTCTGTATCTTATCATAGAGATGATGGAGCTGTTGGAAATTCTGGAAGAGGAAAGTAACAGACGTGTTCTAGGAAGATTATTTTTGTAGCTGTTCAAAGAATGGATTGGAGAATGAGAGAAGAATGAGGGAAACCAATTAAGAGGTTATCACCAACTGGGATGCTCTTGGCTTTTTCAACAATGAGGTGATTCAGACCAATTCCAATAGACCTGTGATGGAGAGAGGCATCTTCATCCAGAGAGAGGACTATGGATACTGAATGTGGGTCACAACATAGTATTTTCACCTTTTTTGTTGTCATTGTTATTTGCTTGCTTGTTTTTTTTTCTCTCTCATTTTTTTTTCCCTTTTTGATCTGGTTTTTCTTATGCAGTATGATAAATATGGAAATATGTTTAAAGGAATTGGACATGGTTAACCTACATTGAATTGTTTGCTGTCTAGGGAAAGGGGAGACATGGGGAGGGAGGAAGAAAATTATAGAACACAAGTTTTGCAAGGATGAATGTTGAAAACTATCTTTGCAATATATTTTGGAAAATAAAAAGCTATTATAAAAAAGAAGTTATCACAAAAGTTCAGGCAAGAGATGATGAGATCCTGAACCAGGATACAATGGCTAATTGAATGGAGAAAAGTAATGGATGTGAATTTTGTTGAGGTAAAATTATTAAAATTAGATACCCCATGTCTGAAAAGGACATCAGGAAGAGTGAAGAGTCAAAGATGATTCTGAGGCAGCAAACTTGGGTAACTAAATGAATGGTATTGAATTATTTGATTTGTGCAGTCACTTTTGCAATCATGTCCAATACTTCTTGACCCCATTTGTGGTTTTCTTGGCAGAAATAAAGAGGTCTTCCATTTCCTTCTCCAGCTCATTTTACAGCTGAGGAAATGGAGGCAAATAGAATTAAGTGATTTGCCCAGAGTAATTCAGCTGGTATGTGAAGAAAAAATGGAACACAGGTCCAAAGCTGTATCTACTGTATCATCTAGTTGCCCTGTACAACTTAATATTAGGAATAAATTTACAGGGAAAGATAAGTTTAATTTTGAACAAACAATGTTCAATGACCAAGGAACATCGAGGTGGAAATATCCAACAGGCAGCTTGTGGCAGAACTAGAATGCAGAAGACTTTAGCTGGATATATAAAGTTGGGAATTAATTGCATAGAGATGAAAATTGAATTCATGGGGAAAGAAGATCACTGAAAATAGAGAGTCTAGGATAGACTCCAGTACATACACATAAAAGGCAGGACATAAAATCACAGATTAATAGCTAGAAGGTCTCAGAAATAATCTAGTCAACTCATTTTACTTACAAGAAAAGGGAGTCCTAAAGAGATTAATTAATTCTAGATCTTTACCATCATTTTTCCATTGTATTTCTCCCTCTGTCTGATTATACAGTCAAAGAAGTAAAGAAAGAAACATGGAAAAAATGGGAGAAGCAATATAAAGATCAAGAGAAGAAAGACCACGCACCAGGATGGGATGTTTAATAGCAATAAAGAAGTCAACAAGAATGAAGAGAGAGGAAAGGCCACTGGATTTAGCAATTAAGAAATCTCTGATCACCTTAAAGAGAGCTGTATCAGTCCAATAGTGGGGACCAAAGCAGGAGTTCAAGGAATACGAAATTAGGAGGGAACTGAGACAGGGAAGAGAGGAAAGTGGATAGATTTTTTTTAGGAATTTGTAAAAAGAAGAGATAAATGGGACAATAGCTTGATAGGCTGGCAGGATCAAGAGAGAGTCTTTTAAAAATGCCTTTGAGAGTTTGGGGATAGTGATGTAGGAACCAATAGATAGGAAGAAATTGAACATGAAAGAGAAGGGATGATGGGAATGACTGGTTCTTGGGGGGGGGGGGGATGGAAGAGGATAGCACCAAGGGCACACACAAAGATTTTGGCCTTAACAAGTAGAGTCATTTCTTCATTAGAGATTAAAATAAAGGAAAGAGAAGAGAGTGATACGGGGTATTGAGGGGCATAGTAGGGGAATAGAGCGCTCACAATGGGTGATATCTATTTTTTTCAGGACAATATGAAGCAAGGTTTTTCACTGAGAGTTAAATGGAGAGTGAGTTGGCATGGTAGCGTCAAGGCCACAAGCATTTATTAAAAACTTACTATGTGGTAGGAACTGTACTATATGCTGGGGATATAATACAAGCAAAAAGAAGGATAGTTCCTGCCCTCAAAGAGCTTACATTCTAATAGAGGAAGGAATAAAAAGGAAGCTGAAAAACTGAGGGATGGTGTTGGGTAGGAGATTTCTTCATGGGAGGGGGTTGGTGGCTAAGTTTGGAGAAGTAGACACGGCTTGTAGGGGCTCTTTCTCCAAAATGGAATTGCTGGGAACTCATCAATGGACAAAGATCTTTGATAACATGACCAACTTTGTTGAGGGTCAGACAAAGACAGGTACTGACTCCCCTTTCCCCTTAAATCCTCTCCTAAATCCCTCTTTCAGATAATCCAAATAATCCAATATATGCAGTTCTTCTTAACATATTTCCCCATTTACCCATGCTGCACACACACAAAAAATCAGATCAAAGGGAGAAAAAAAGAAAAAAAAAAAACCAAGCAAACAACAAAAAAGGTCAAAATACTATGTTGTGATTTACATTCAGTCTTCATCGTCTTCCCTTTGGATGCAGATGGCTCTTTCCATCCCAACTCTATTGGAATTGCCTTGAATCACCTCATTGTTGAAAAGAGCCAAGTCCATCACAGTTGATCATCATATAATTTTGTTGTGCTGGGTACAATGCTCACTTCACTCAGCATCAGTTCATGTATGTTTTTCCAGGTATTTCTGTAATCAGTCTGCTCATTATTTCTTATAAAACAATAATATTCCATTACATTTATATACTATAGCTTATTCAGCCATTCCCCAACAGAAGGACATTGACAGTTTCCAATTCCTTGCCATTACAAAAAGGGCTGCTACAAGTATTTTTTGTCCATGTAGGTCCTTTTCCTCCCTTTTGATCTCTTTGGGATACTGATCCAGTATAGATACTGCTGAATCAAAGGGTTTTATAGTCCTTGGGGCATACTTCCAAATTGTTCTCCAGAATGACTGGATAATTTCACAACTCCACCAACAGTGCATAAGTGTTTCATTTTTCCCCACATTCCCTCCAACATTCATCAGTATCTTTTTGTCATCTTAACTAATCTAAGAAGTGTGAAGTAATATGAGGTCATTATTTTTAACTCAGGTTTCCCTGATTCTAAGTCCCATGTGTTATTCACTGTGCTATCTAGCTCTCTCAAAATCATGAATTTATTTTTTAAAAATTATGTAACCTTTTTTTCTGAAAGGGGAATACATAAACTTCACTAGCCTAGCAAAGGGAACTGTGACACAAAAAAATTAGAAATCACTGATCTAGAAAAGTGGGGTAACTACAAATAGCCAAGATGCCTTCATTGGGGACAGGTTTTACCAAAGGAAATCTCATTTTATTTTTTGACAGTGTTACTAAGCTGGCAGATCAGGGAATGATTATAGTTTACATAATTTTAGCAAAGCATTTGACAATCTGTGATGCTATTCTAATTGGGAAAAATGGAGATGTACAAATTAATTGATAATACCATTAAGGAGGATTTAGAATTAGTTGAGACAGAGATCTAAGGAGTAGTCATTAATGGTTCCATATCAATTCAGAGAGTGGCCCCAGAATTCTGGGCTCCTGGCAACAGTGAACTTAGAAATGTTGAAAGTTTCCAGAAAAGAAGTTTGGGGACTATGCTTTAATAAATCTTCATTTGATACAAAGTTGAGGGAGATAGCTCACACCTTCACATTCACTGAATCCAAAATAGACCTTCACAGATTAGAATACTGGATCTGATTGATTACACAAGCCTGGAATGCACTCCTTCTCCTTTGCTTTCAAGCTTGTCTCATAATCCTTTGGTCATCTCTAGTCATCCTGATCTATATTTGGCCACTTGGTTCTAGAGCTTGATGGTTCCAGAGGAGAAAATGAGGCTGGTGATTTTGCACAGCTTTTTCTTTCTTAAATCCAATTCACTTACATGTCATGGCATCATTTTCTTGACATAATAGTTATCTTTGAGAAAGAAGGATAAACAACAACAATTTCAAAGTCCACTAACAACAAGAGGCCCTTTCTGATCCTCCCAATGCTTTTATGGCCTCCCTGCAAATTACCTTTAATCCATTTTGCATATATTTTTATGTGTCCCTTACAGTTATTAACATTTTTGTGTCATGGACTGCATTGACAATCTAGTAATTTATAGCCCTTCTCAGAATAATATTTTAAATGCACAAAATGTAATTAAAATAAAATACATAAATAAGGTAAAATACAAAGCATTACATATAGAAATGCAATTATCAGTATGGTCAAGAGCTTCCACCTTGGGGATATGACTTATTGGTGTGTCCTTCCTGTCAGTGCCTATTTGCTAAAATGACAAACCAGATAGGTTGGGATTCAGAAATCTGATAATTCTAAATTGAAGACAGAAACACAAGAGAAAAACCCACCACCTTCAAAAAGAAAGAATTGAACAGAAGTAAGTGCATTTGAGGTGAATTGTAATGAAATATGTTCTGCCAATATATACTGAATGCTACAAAAGCATTGCCTTCTTTTGTTACTTCTTTTATTGTTTAAGTTTGTAAAATGCAAATAGGTTGGATAATTTTTAAATAACTGTGCTGAATATTTCAACATCAAAAGAAAGAACTACTGAGATTGAATGAAGACTTTGCAGTGCTGCTTGGCTGATTAGTTTTGGTCTTTTTAGACAGTCACTAAATATTTGTTAAGCACTAACAATGTTCCAGACACTATTAAATGCTGGGAATACAAAAAGCAACCAAAAAACAGTCCCTACTCTCCAGGAACTCATAATCTATTGGGTGAGACAAGCAGCAATATATAGGATAAACAGAAAATAAGAGGGGAGTCACTAGAATTAAGAAGGTTTGGGACAGGATTCCTGTAAAAGGAGAGGTTTTAGATGGGACTTCAAAGAAGCTAGGAGGCAGAGATGAAAGAGAGAGACAGAGTGTCAGAGAGCCAGAGAGGGAGAGAGAGAGAGAGAGAGAGAGATCGAATTATAGGATGGGCTAATAGCCGGAAAATTACTTGAATTGAGAACTTGGGTGGGATTACAGCAAAGTTAGTTAAAGGAATAAAATACAGAGCTATATGTAGCAAGGTCTTGGGGAGTTGTAAAATGCAATTAATCAGAGTGCATCCTTTTATTGTTGTTCAAATTATTTTAAATAATGGAAAATATAATCTTCAAAATATGTAAATACATTTTAAAACCTAAAAAGATAATTAAATATTAAAAAAAGTTTATGGACCTTGATGTGGTCTATATATGGGGTTCCATGTGGGTGATGTAGACCACAGATGCTGGTAGGAACCAAAAGCTGGGGTTCAGTCATGTGAAGAATTCACAATGGCCATTCTCTTTGGCAAAAGGTAGATTTATTTTGGGGGTATAGCTTACAGACAAAATGAAGGGATACAATAGATGCTGAGTCTGGTAAATATGAAATAGAGTTGGGAGAGCATAGAAAGGGGTTTTTAATGAAGGAAAGGGCAAGTTTCCTAGTGGAACTTGCCATCTACCAGGAGAGAGGAAACACTCCATGAGGTAGGGGCATGCCTTTAGTCCTGAAAAGGACAGCAGCCAAAAAGAATTAGCTAGTTATAAGGAGAAGTGGGGTTGGGAAGCATAGTGGAGTTAGGAGAGGTACTACACAGCCTGGGGAAAGGGGGAAGGAGAAAGACACCAGGAGGCAGAGTGTTGTGGTGGACTGACCTAAAGGAAGGCGGTTGCCATGGGATAGCCCATAAGTAGCTTTTAGAGGGAAAATTTAACTTCAGGGACGTGATTTCTAACAAAGCATAGCAAAGTGAGACTGCTAGAGACTCCTACAGAGGGTGAGTCTCAGAGGTTTGACAAAACTTGCATTTCAGACTGGATATCCCAAAGGGTGGGACTACCAAGCTAAAGTGATCTCCATCAGAGCCTTCTCTTTGTCTGCCTCAGGAATCACTTCCTCTGCTAACCACACCTCAACATCATAGACCCCTGGTTAGGATCTCCTTATCTATAAATTGCAAATTCCTTTAAGCCAGGGATCCTCAAACTTTTTAAATAGGGGGCCAGTTCACTGCCTCTCAGACTGTTGGAGGGCCGGACTATAGTAACAACAAAAACTATAAACAAATTCCTATGCACACTGCATATATCTTATTTTGAAGTGAAGAAACAAAATGGGAACAAATACAATATTTAAAATGAAGTAAAGTTAAATCAACAAACTTACCAGTATTTCAATGGGAACTATGGGCCTGCTTTTGGCTAATGAGATGGTCAATGTCTGGTTCCATATTTGTCACTGCTAGTCGTAACAAGTGATGCAAGTGTGCATCCCTTAGTCTTGATCTGGTTGGAGATTTCAAATGTTTCATTCCAGAAAAAGTCTGTTCACAGACATAAGTGCGGCCAAACATGGTTGCCATTTTGAATGCATGGTTCTTGAGATGAGGATATGTCTCAGAGGGGAGAGATGCATAGAAATTATGAAGGCTGCTTGACTTGAATGTGTCTTTCAGAGAGTCACAATTCTGCAGTTCAGCCAGTTCCATTTGGTAAATTGTATCCACATTTTCAATGTCAATAGAAAATGCATTATGGAAAAGCTGTACGTCCTGTTCATGGAGATGAAGCTCTTTAAATCTAAATTGGAACTTCTTTTGCAATTTTTCCAGTGAATCCACACATGTTTTGTTTGGGAATGCAATCAGTGGTTTTTCCACTAACAGATTTTGAGTTGTGGGGAGATGGCAGAAGTTTTCCTCCTTCACTTGTTTGATGAGGAGGCCTAATTTTACTTCAAATGCTTTGACATGTGATTGCATATCACAGATGAGCTTCCCCTTTCTTTGAAGTTGAATATTGAAATTGTTGAGTAGCTCGGTTACATCTGTCAGAAAGGCAAGGTGCCATTTCCATTCTGCATCATTGAGCTCTGGTACTTCTTTGTTTTTTGAAAGCAGAAAAGTTGTAATCTGTGGAAGTAAGTCATAGAAACATTTCAGTACTCTCCCTTGACTCAGCCAATGGACTTCTGTGTGATATAGAACATCTTATACTGAACATTTAGCTCAGACAGAAATTCCTGAAATTGTCTGTGATTTAGTGCATTAGCTCTAATGAAGTTAACACAATAATGGAGTCCCACTTCAATGATTTACTACACAGCGCTTGTTGGTGGATGAGGCAGTGTATGGCTATTGGATGAGAATGGTTATGTTTGTCCATCTCTTGGTTAATGCGAGCAATTAGTCCTTTCTTAGACTCCACCATGCTAGGAGCACCATCAGTTGTCACACTGGCTAGTTTAGCCCAGTCCAGCTCCAAACCATTCATAGTTTGGCAAACCTTTTCATAGATATCCTCTCCTATAGTTCTGTGTTTCCCCAATAACAAGACCTATCCCGAAAATAAGCCCTCCCCTTACTGTGTAAGATTCCTCTAAAATAAGCCCTCCCCCGAAAATAAGCCCTATTGAGATTGCTACTGTAATGAAGGTGATCCCCTGCGCTACACGCTACATTACGGTACTCTCTGTATGCACCATCCTCCTCTTCCCCCCAGTGAAACGCACGCTGTGCTCCGAGCTGCATCCAATCAGAGCTGCAGCAGTGAGCGTGTCATCCTGTTCTTCCCCAGTGATTTGCTTGCTGGCACCATTGAGAGCAGTGCTGCGGAGGAGAGCTGAGGCAGGACAACATAAAAACCCGGTATGTAAGTGGGAGTGAGGGGGCATGATGGAGGATAAAAAGGGCATGATGGAGGATAAAAGAAGAGGAACTCAGGGGGCATCATGGAGCATGATGGGGTTAAAACATTATTGAGGGGCATGATGGAGTGAAAAGAAGGACTGATGGTCATAATTTTATTATTCTGTCTGTACGGGTCACCTGTGTTTTGGCAATTCGTTTGGATGGAAAGAAAGCCACACCTCTAATCATCAGTAAGGGCAAGAAAGGTAAGATTGAACGTGTATCAGGCATTTACGTTCTTGAAACCGAAAAAGCCTGGTGTACACAAGCCGTTATAAGAAAGTGGGTTGATTTAATGCTGCCACTTGTTATGCGAGGTAACCAAAGAGGTCTGATAATCTGGGATTCAGCCAGCACTCACCGCGCTAAAGAAATGAAGAACTTCCTTGCAGAGAGAAGAATAGATCAAGTAATGATTCCTGAAGGAATGACTGCTTATCTCCAGACCCTTGATATTGCAATAAACAAGCCATTCAAGGACCATTTGCACATGGAAGTCAATGACTACATTGAAAATAGAATGGAAAGAAATCAGCGTGGAAACTTTGTGAATCCCTGGCTGCAAGAAGTCGTGACTTGGATGAAGAAGTCATGGGATAAAATTACTGATAGCTGTGTCGCCAAGGCACTACAAGCAGGTTACCTGGACAAGACATGTTCATTTAAAGAGAGCTATATTGCTGGAGATGACAGATTGGGTCCACTTCTTCTGAAGGAAATAGAGGCACAAGACATCCAGGACGGAATTCAGGGTATGGACACTAATGACGATGTTGTTGAAGAAGATGACATGATCATTATTGAATAAAGGTACTTTTTTTGTTCACATTTATCTGTTTATTAAAATTGCTGTCAATGTTCATTAAAATAAGTCCTCTGATAAGCCTTCTGATGTTTTTCTGTCCAAAAAAATAATAAGACAGTGTCTTATTATCGGGGAAACATGGTTGTTTCTTTGATGCTTTGCAGTGCAGCAAGCTCTTCTATGACTTCAAAATAATCGTTCATTCCAGGAATAAAAATTAGAAGTTGTGCAGAATCACAAACATCATTGCTTTCGTCGAGTGCCAAGGAAAAATATGAAATTTTTTTTTTATGGAGTTTTGCAAATGCTGATGCAGATTGTCTCTCATTTCTTCAATCCTCTGTGTAATTGTAGGTCCTTAAAGACTCACTGTACTCAATAAATCAGCTTCTCTGGACACATCTCTTTGGCAACAGAAAGAAGGCATTCTTTAACAAATTCTTCCTCCTCGAATGGTCTGGCAGTGTGTGCTATTAGCTTGGCAACTTGAACAACTTGCTCGCAGTGATGAAATATTTAGCTGCTTCTGCTTCACAAAAGTATTTTGCTGAGTTGTCAATGTATTTTTCAGTTTTAATATTTTATCTTTTCTCACTTCTCCAACCAAACAATCATATTTATCTTTATGTTGAATTCCATAGTGGCCATGCAAATTATATTCTTGGAACACAGAATATAGTGTCTGGCATATCAGACATACAGCTCTTTCCTTGTACTGCATGAAAAAGTAATCCTAAGTCCACTGTTCTTTGAATATCCTATACTCCGAGTCCATTTTTCTTTTTCTTGACATCATTATTTCCTAGGGATTCCAAATTGCTATTAGTACAATACCGATATATATATACACAACACTACAAAAACAATATACCAGCAATAACTTTGCCCACACAGAGAGTACAGACTGCAATGTCCAGCTTCCTCCAAGCTGCCTCTGCCCTGTGAGCCTCCGTTTCCCACACTCTCTCTCCCGCTCTTCGTGCTTCTGCTTCCGCCCTTCACTGCTACAGTGAATTCCCCCTGCAGTGGCCGTGATATGCGCAGCATGCACTGTACATCCCCCGCGTCTGTAGCTGCTGTTACTGTACAAGGCGGTGGGCCATCAATTCTCCATCTTCTGCATCTCTCTCCCTTCCCCATACCCACACCCCGGCCTGGGAACTCAGCTCACCTCGGTACCGCCTCACACTGTCTCCGGTGCCTCAGCCCAGGGCCGGAAGTGTGCATTCCTAACGGGAGTTTAGGTGGACGTCACTTCTGGTCTGATTTTGCCATAATCGGCAGGCCGCATAAACATCCTCAGCGGGCGCATCTGGCCCACGGGTGTAGTTTGAGGACCTCTGGTATAGACCCTGCCTTCTTACCTGACTTAGGAAACTAATTCTTAAAACGAGGCTGCTTTGGAAGGAGGCTACACATTGATCTGATCAGAACGCTGCTCACTGCTGGCAGTTTTGCCCTGCTGTGCGAATGAGGCTGCTCTGGGCTCTGGAGCGAGGCTGCTCGGTCCAAGCCTATAGGCTTTTAGTACCCTGTGACCAGGTCGGCGCGCAGACTTTGCCCCGGGAGGGCAACGAGTGTTTGGGTTCTTCCGCCTTTCCTTTGGCGCTAGCCTGTCCCACCTAACTCCAGTCTTTCTGTAGAACATAGGATTTTAGTTGGAATTTAAATTAGGGAAGCTTTAGGCCAGGTGTCTGCTCTCTCTGAACTTCGGCTCGTGCTCAACCTGATCCTGAAGTTCAAGGAACTTGGGTGAAGGAGGAAGCCTTCCTTGTCTTCCATTGTCTGCAGGCGCTGAGAGCCCAGGAAAGCCTGAGGGAGTGATAGAGGCTGGACCTGAGAGAGAAGAGAGGGAAGAAAGAGGGTTCTAGCCAAGCTTGCCGTCTCTTCGTGACCTAAGTCTGGGCTGGGAGCTGCTTTCCCCCTGAGCCCCAGGCTGGCTGGTGCATCACCTTTCTGCCTTCCTCTGTGAGATCCCTAGGAAGTGCAAGGGAATCCTTCCTACCCAGCAGGTCCTACCTGCCTCATTTCTCCAACCTCCAATCACCCTCCCCCCAAAAAAGGCGGGGCAGCAGGGTTTCCCGGACAACTGGCTACCTTACGACTCTGTTTCCTACATTCGAGCCCTATTTACACAGAGAATAGACAGCAATAAAAAGATGACCAGCCGAAGCATCCTTCCTTCATGGCTGCTAGGCTACTTGCTACAGACTGAACATGCCTGCTGCAGAGAGCTGGTCCTTTCTTGATGCTCTTCCTTCCTCCATTGCTACTGGGGCACCTTGCTGCCAACCTTAAACAAACGCCAAATGCCCTTCAAGATGCTGCAGAAAACTGGCCCAATTTCTTCTACAATTGCTAAATACTTTGCAGCCACTCCTAACTATTGAAGGATATAGCATAGGAATGGGGGTGGAGATGGTACCCAAGGGGTCCTCTTTCCAAAGCAGGATAGACCAAGTTGCAATATTAAAGTCCCAAGAAAAAATATGGAAATTCTGTACCTGGATGAGAGAAAAGAGATAAAGGGGAGATGGAAGAAGAGATGAGAATGAGAGCTAGGTTGATGGGAATTTTTTTCTCTGTAAATGAAAGAATTTATGTTCTACTGTTAATAGGGAACAAAGATTAAATTAAATTCAAACATCAAGCAATTTATGTGATACTGAAGTTTTTTTTTTTTAATTTAAAAAGAGACATGTATTTCAAGCTTCATGAAGGGTAACTTCCTAATCAGGAGGTTAGTAGTTTTCTGAGGCTTCTAATCTAGAAGAGAGTCAGGTTCTCTCATTTATTTGAGGAACAAGTTTCAGAAAGCACTGAATAAATGAGGAGATGGCAGGGAAAAGAGGAGAGATAATATCCCAGGAAAATAGGGACCTCTCTTCCTTGGAAGTGGAGAATCTGCTCTGTTGGGTTTTTCCCACAAAACCAAAGAGTATATTATGTGTCACAGGGAATTTAGATCTTTTTAGTTTTGCCTACTCTGGAAAATGGCTATTCAGTACACATTTATTAGTAAATTATGTATATGCAAGGCTTAAGAAACACAAGGACACTCCTCTGGCCCCCCCAAATGAAATATCCAACATAAAGGCACCACGTTTTATCCAGCAAAACAGGTGAAATTGCAAGGAACTGAAGATGAGGACTGATTTGGGACTTAAGCAACTGAAGAAATGGGATAGGAAATATCCTGGGGAGTCAGAAATTTGTCAATGAAGAGTTTGATAGTGGTAGGAGCTCATTCTAGTCTTCCCTGAATCAGTCAGATCCTATTGCTTTATACTTGCCATAGGTTTTCCCATGGGTGTGGAAAAGACAATTTCAAAGACAGTTTCCAAATTGTTCTGTTTACATTAGGATCAGCTGGGCCTAATCTGATCATTAATCTAGCCTAATCCTCTAGTGGGTATGAATCATAATTGACTGACAAACTGAGTTGCAAATGACTTTCATGGTCAGGAGAGTGATTTTTTGAAGTTTCTAAATCTCTTTCATAATGTTATGCCACAGTTCTCAGTTTCTGTAATTATCCTGACCCAGTCCTGACTCAGTTTCCCTGCTTCTCAGTCTTGCAAAACCTCCCCTCCCTCTTTATCAGAATATTTGATAAGGATAAAAGATCTTATGTTTTAGAATATCAGAATGCCTCTCCCCAAACTGGGACACTGATACATTGTTGGTGGAGCTGTGAATGAATCCAACCATTCTGGAGAGCAATCTGGAATTATGCCCAAAAGTTATCAAACTGTGCATACCTTTTGATCCAGCAGTGTTACTATTGGGCTTATATCCCAAAGAAATACTAAAGAAGGGAAAGGGACCTGTATGTGCCAAAATGTTTGTGACAGCCCTGTTTGTAGTGGCCAGAAACTGGAAAATGAATGGATGCCCATCAATTGGAGAATGGCTGGGTAAACTGTGATATATGAATGTTATGGAATATTATTGTTCTGTAAGAAATGACCAGCAGGATGAATACAGAGAGGATTGGAGAGACTTACATGAACTGATGCTAAGTGAAATGAGCAGAACCAGGAGATCATTATATACTTCAACAAGGATACTGTATGAGGATGTATTCTGATGGAAGTGGATTTCTTTGACAAAGAGACCTAACTCCATTTCAATTGATAAATGATGGACAGAAGCAGCTACACCCAAAGAAAGAACACTGGGAAATGAACGTAAACTGCTTGCATTTTTGTTTTTCTTCCCAGGTTATTTCTACCTTCTGAATCCAATTCTCTCTGTGCAACAAGAGAACTGTTCAGTTCTGCACACATATATTTTATCTAAGATATATTGTGACATATTTAACATATATAAGGCTGCTTGCCATCTAGGGGAGAGGGTGGAGGGAGGGGAAAAATCATAACAGAAGTGAGTGCAAGGGATAATGTTGTTAAAAATTACCCTGGCATGGGTTCTGTCAATAAAAAGTTATTAAAAATAAAAAAAAAAGAATGCCTCTTCCCATCCCAAGCTATTAGAATATCAGTTACTATCTTATCAAGATGCCTCTCCCCATGTCTGGGGTACCTTCTCCTGATCCAGTTTTTCCAATTGTCCTATCCCCCTCTCTAGAGACTCACCCACCCTGTCAGAATCCTGTTCCTGCTCTCAGCACCCTGACTCCGCCCCTGCCTCAGTCTACTGCCTGTGTCTAAGCCACTAGATTCTTGGAGAGGATAGTCTCATTCAGCCTTAGGACCAAACCATGGATCCATTTGATTCCAGTATAACTCTCCATTTAATAAACTATTAAATACTCTCTAATCTCTATCTTGCTCAGTTTCTCTGGCATTACAATAGTTTGGGAAAGACTAGAGAGCCAAGTCCCCAGAACACGAGTGCCTTCTCGGAATAGTCAGTGCCATTTACCACACTATCACAGTATCTTCCTCACTGGACAGAAAGAAGCAGCTGTCTAGGAGAAAGCATTACGCTCTCTTCTCCCCATTCCTTTATGAAAGAGAACCGAATGTTAACCCTTGAGCCCTTTTCCCTCCTTCATGAAAGAGAGGCTATTGGATTTACTTCCACAAACATTTATTGTTCTGCCAAAGTTCCCTTTTAATGTCCTGATCCAGTTTTTCCAATTGTCCTATTTAGTTCTGCCTCAGGTTATAACCTTTCCCTCTTAATGTTTGATGAGTTGAAGGCCTACCTCAGTTGCTCTGCCCCAAAACCCCAGGCTATAATCATTCCCTCTTAAATAGTTGATGAGATGAAGGTTTTATATCTTTAGGTTATAGACATTCTTTCTTAATGTTTGACAGGATAAAGGTTTGTCCATTTTAGATGTCATTAGAATATCAGTAACCTCTCTCCATTGTCATCCTAGGGGCCTCCCCCACCATTAGGTTATCTCCACCTAGGTACCTCCCCCATTATGTCACTGTTCTTGTTATACTATAAAAAAGCTTGCTGTCCCAGTAGTCGGGGCTGGACTCTTTGAGATGGTAGTCTTCTCCAGCCCCAGGACCAAGATCCATTTGGTCCCAGTATCTCTCTCCATTTAATAAACTATTGAATTGGTCTCTAACCTCTGTCTTGCTCAGTTTCTTCGACATTACATTGTTAACTGCCTGTCAGCTAATAAGAATAGAATTCTTTTTTGGAGGATGTTTGCTTAACTGCTTTTTAACGTTAGTGTTTACTATCATCAAAATATTGAGAATGTTCATCTGTTAATGCTGATCTAGATCAGCATGAAATTTTATGTGTCAGCTTTAAAAAATGTCATCTCCCACAGATAGATACCACCAAATACTGATATCAGTCCATATGTTTATGATTTTAATTGCACTTATTTATTGCTTAGGGAAACTAGGTGGGACAGTAGATAGGGTGCTGGGCCTAGAGACAGGAAGACTCATCTTGGTGAGTTCAAATGTGACTTCAAATGCTAACTATGTGACACCAAGAAAATCTTACTCTTAATCCTGTTTATTTCAATTTCCTCAACAAAAATATGAGCTGAAGAAGGAAATGCCCAATCATTCTAGTATCTCTGTGAATAAAACCCCAAATGCTATCATCTAACAGTCAGATGACTAAAAAAGGGCAATATTCATTGCTTGGAGGGCATTTTTAGAATTCTATTATATTCTCATGATATTTGCCTTTTAGCATGTCATTAAAATTGCAGATTAATCTCTTCCAAGTAAAGGTTTGATAAAAGCTCCTTAATTTCAGAATTGATAAATTTTAAAATATGGATATTTCTTTAGCACTTGCATTTGAAGTCTAGAAAACTGTTGGAACTGCAGTCTGAACTCTGACAATAATGTCCACTGAAAATTTGTGTGGAAATGTTAGTTAACTTTTAACAAAACAGGGAATATATAAATTAGATTAATGCTATTTGTGATTCAAACAGCATTATTTGTTATCTAGTTGATTTAACTTCAGTATATAAGTGTAACCTTATTTATCCTGGCCCCCACTGTCCGAAGGCCAATTAAGTTACATTGCATCCCTCCTCCAGAGTTTTCCAGTACCCTTAAGGATATTAGGGATTCCTAAACTTTATGTAAATAATACCAGCCCCTCCCTTTCCCTCCTATTACTGTTCCCTTAAGTGTAAGAATGGTCCTTTAAAGTAAACTTTGATAAAGTAAACAATTCAATTCATTTTTGCAAAGAAATATTTACTTTAAAAGATAATTATAAATATATAGACTTATCTAAAACATGGGAGTCAGTCTTTCCCTGCTCTGCTTTATTCTACCCCAATCTCTGGGTAGAAAATAGGGATTAAGTTTTATTAGTTTATAATTTAGCTCAGGTCTTATAGAGAAGTCTTAGTTCCAAGTCTAAAGCCTCCCTCAAGATCTGCTTTCCCACGACTTCACTGTCAGGTGGGACTGATGACTGCATCATCTCACTTGGAATGCTGGCTCCATAGTCACCATAGCTCAAATGCCTGCATGTGTTGGGGATCCCTGCTGGCATCTAAAACTAAGGTCCAATGAAACAGAAACAAACATCCCCAGCTAGGGTAAAAGAGGGAGAAGTGGAAGGAAGTCCTTCCTCTCTCAGCAGTTCAATTCATAGTATCCACACAATGGGTGAACATCCTAGTGAATGTCTATTTTTATTACCTGGATGAGAGATCATAAACCAGTAAGCACACCAGATAGACTGTTTCAGTCTTACCAGTTTTAAAGATTAGATCAGTTCTAATTTTGCAACCAGTCAAAGGAGGCTGTCCCTTTCTCCCTTTATTTTCCATGTTAGGGAATTTGGGAATGTCCAGAAAAATGTGGGTCACAGAAGTATTTGCTAAATTCATTAGTCATCTCAAAGTCTGAGGCAAAAGCTAATTTCGAAGCCATTAAGTATCCAATAATAGTGGTTGAAGTTGTCACTCAGAAAAATTTTAATCTCGTCTCTGAGCCAAAAACAAAACAAACAAAATAAAACTTTTTTCTCTTCTTATTTTGACATATTATACAGTAGTGATAAAAAAAATTAAATGCCACAATTCATATTGAAGCGGGTTGGGGTCCCTTTAAGAAGCTGTATTTCTTATTGATCTGTGATTCCTTTCAGATTCCCAGCCCCTCCTGGTTGAGGCATGTCCTCCCCAGTCCAGGATGCCAGAGCCTTTGATTTAATTACAAATCCTGGTCAAAAGCATCTCTTTAAATTTCAATAGATGATCTGGGCTTGTCCCAGCCCCTATTCTGACTTGCTTGGGTTGCCCAGCCCTCACTGGTTCTGATCTGCTTCGGTTTTCCAACCCCCACTAAGATAGCCAATGTTATAAGCTTCCATTCAACTAAAGTCTTTGCAGATGGGCCTCGGTGGCTCACTCAGCTGCCAGGACTTTCTATCCACTGAGAACTGCGTTCTCAGTGCAAAACTCTATTTTCCATGGATATGTCACTATAGAAGTCAGTCTCTGGTTAAACTGATTTCTATCTAAATTTCATTTTGCAACTAATATTTGGGAATGAGTGAATTCTTTCATTCTGAGAACCTGCGGCTAATTTAATGGGGATTCTTGATAACTCTCTTATAACCACTAACCTCTAGGCCACCAGGAATCTAGACCACTCAAATAGCATCAATATGAGTCCGGTACTTTTAAAAGAGATGGACATAGAATAGAAAGAAGGTAGGATAGTACACCTACTACTGCAAGTAGAAATGTAAAGTGGAACTTTCCAATTACTAGTGGAAAGGTAAAGAATGCCTTCACTCTGGGGAAATGTGAAGAAAACCTTTAGGACTCCTGAATGTTATTTTCTTTGAAAAATGAGTATGAGATTTAATGAAAAAAATTATGTTGCATACAAGGCAATCTGTTACCCTGGTGATATTAACAAAAATGAGAGTTATGGCTCACAAGGTACTAGAACCAATGGGAAACATGATATTGGGATGAGAATATAAAGTGAAGATTGCAAGCAAAAAATTCTTGGGGAATCATTTTGGGAATTAAGGAATGCTATCTATGGAAGGTTTCTAAATTCACTGGTTCCAGGAGCTCATTCCTGTGCTTCCTGAATGTTCCAATTTGCTATGACCATGTTAGTCTGTAAGAGAATTTTCCTCTGGAAAATACATAAAGAGACTTTTAAAAAAAATTTGAGGCTGTTTATTTTAAATTTTTTTAGTAGTGGTGATAAGTGCTAATTCTCTGTTGGAGATGAGATATGCTCATCTTTAAGCTAAGTGAGAGATTCCTTTTTTGGTCAGGAAGTAGGGTTGGAGTTATGGAAATTCTAATCTATTTGATGTCTCCCTTTAGGATGAATCCACAATTAACAAGTTATGGTTCTACCTAAAAACAGATTGGTCAAGCACTAGTAGAAGTTTGGCATTGTAACTGTCTTGAGTTTTGGTGCACTCCCTTTAATGGTGAAATAGTATTCCAAAAGTTCTTACTGGATTCTGGCCAGTTGTGCCCATTAGGGGAAGGCTACTTTAGGGTAGGCTACTAAGAATAAAAGGATGAATTCTCCAGGGCAAGAGCACTTTGTCCTGGGAGAACATGTGGGAAGACTGTTCCTGTTGGTTCCGGGAGAATGCTGCCTCTTTGGGCAGAAAGTAGGACCTTTTGGAGATTAGCATCATGCCTCTGGACATGAATCTTTCTTTTTTTGCTTTTGTTTAAGAGAAAGTTAGATACTTGATCTATTTCCACAAACCTTTATTAAGTTCCTGTTATGTGGAAGGCACTGTGGTAAGCTGGGGAATATAAGCACCAAAAAAATGAAACAATGCTAGCTCTCAAGGAGAGTTTTGCTTAGCTTTTACTGGAGTCAGTGAGAGCCTGGCATAGAGATTAAGGTATAGACTAGATAGGTCCTCAAACTATGGCCGGCAGGCCAGATGCGGCAGGCTAAGGATGATTATCCCCCTCACCCAGGACTATGAAGCTTCTTTATTTAAAGGCCCACAAAACAAAGGTTTTGTTTTTACTATAGTCTGGCCCTCCAACAGTCTGAGGGACAGTGAACCGGCCCCCTATTTAAAAAGTTTGAGGACCCAACTAATTTAGTTGCAGGCAAGGAATTACTGGGATTGGTGGAAAAGGGGAAGAAATTCATTTGTGGAGCTAAATACTTCTGACAAAGGTTTTTAAGTCCACTGTGTGTGAACATTATGATTTTCATAATTATCAATCTATGTATAAGTGAATATACTAATAATTTAGATTTTTCAGAGCTATTACCATTTTCCCAGCAGATTCTGACTTGGGAGTCAGAACCTTACAATGCAGCTTGAAATGATCAATCAGTTCTTGACAATGCTCCCCTGAGTATGTTAAGTGAAGTGAATCAAAGATTGCAGAATCTTTTCTGCATCATAGAACTATGGTCTTTTCGCCCATCAATGATCCCCAAGATTTGAAATAATCACTAAGAACAGTTCCCACAAGATTGGAGAGCATCCATATTATCCTGTTCTTGTGGGCTTGCAAACCCTGGAAAACGACTCAGAACCTGAAAATGATTGTGCTGTAATCTACCTTTCCCCTCTTCCCACTAAAGATTTGTATATAAAATTTCTACCTTTCATGCAACAGGTGGAGGTTTCTGCCTAGGAAACTTGCAGTATGCGGAACTGTATTCCTTACTCTGACAGTAAACTGCTACTTGATCTCTAAAAATCTATCTCCAGGACTGCTTTGTAAGGCTTCATTTAGTCCCAGTTTAGAGACCAATATGGTAAAATTCTATTAACAATTGCTACAAAGAACTCATTTCCACATATCCTGGATGTCCCAGTACCTCATAGCCATACTTTTAGGCAGGGAAAAGTTCCCTCTCCGCGTCCGTCTCCCCCCTCCCCCCAATGTGTTCTCATCTTCAGACAGATGGGTGCAAGAAGCTTGAGTATTTCCAATAATGGTGATGGAGCCTTGCCTTTCAAGCTATTACTAGTCAAGTCCTATGGTGAAGATGAGAGATGCTCATTTTCCAAGCTAAGTGAGAGGTGCCATTCTGGCCAAGAGATTAGGTTGAAGTTATCAGACGTTCTAATTTGGTTGGCATCTTTTTTAGTCATCTCAAGTTTTAACCATAGATAACAAACCATAGTTCTTTCTCAGAAATAGATCAGATACTAGAAGAAGAGTAACAAGTTGGCTTTGCCATTCTCTGCTCTGGCCTCAGAAGCATACTCAATAACTTGATCCAACAGATTTCCCCAAAAACTTATTTGTTTTTGGGTATTTGTATTCTTTAAGTGTGAAAGAGATAGTAGAAAATAGTGAAATCTCTAGGAAAAGACAGCTTTGTCTTTTAAAATTAATTTTTAAAAATTACATTAAAATTAAAAATAAAGAGATTCCTGGGGGAATCAATTAGAGTAGTGTCCCTTAGTTCCCTCTTCTTCATTAAGGGGTGGAGAAAGAAACATATGTCTGGGATTCAGTATAGTGCCTATTGTCATCTGAGCCTTTCCTCTGTTATTTTTGGAAGGGAGGAATTAGATATTAGATTGATTTCCACAATCATTTGCAAATTACCTGTTCTATACGAGGCACTGTATTAACTAAGGTTTTATAAACCCTGAAAAAACAAATCCAAACAAACCTGACTCTCAAGTTATAGTACTTCTAATGGCAGGGGAGGAATATGGACTAGTGGTTCCAACAAGGAATACTTGTGATTGGGACAAAAAGGAAAAAAAAAAGAATCATTTTGGAGATGTTAAAAGCTTTTTCTGTGAAAGGATTCTAAATTCATTGTTAGCAAAAGCTCATTCTTATTCTTCCTGCATGCCCTAATCCCCAGTAATAGGCCTTTTTCTAAGAGGATTTTCCAGTAGTATATAGTCTAAACAAGTATATGCTTTTAGAAAGATACCTAAAGCAACTTCACTAGTTGTTTTACTAAAACAACTACTAGTGATAGCAAGGCCTCTCCTTGCTATTCCTTGCCTTCTCTACCAAGTGTAATGACAAGTACCTTCCTGGCAAAGACATTGGAATGATGCTTGGCATCTTCTACCTTTTCCTAACTCTAAGTCTTATCTTGTTATATTCACTCATAAGAAGATATAATCATTACTGAGGTGAAGAAGAATGATTTGGCATTCTCCCTGGCCTTGAGGCAGTGATACTCACTTTATTTGGAAGGCACTCACTTTAATCTTAACAATTTCTTACTAACAATAAGACATTTCTTATTTCTTTGAGGCTTTATCTATAGAGAGGAATAAGTGTCAAAAATATGCAATTTTTAGAAAAGATTGGCTGAGAAAAAGAGTCATAGGACAATAATTAGGGCACATAGTAGGTGCTTAATAAATACTTGACTACCTTCACTCTACCTCCCATATACTCACTCACTCCACATTCTACTAAAAAAAACCAACCAAACAAATGAATTCTAATCTAGCAAAACAAATTGAAATATTGGCAATATATATCTAAAAATGTAATGGACATTATATCTCTAGTCTACCAAGAGATGGAGGAACACGATTAATTGTCAGTCATTCATTAGTCATAATTATCCAGTTTTGTCATTTTTTCACCTTTATAATGTTTTAGTGTTATAAATTTTTCTCTTGGTTCTGCTCAGTTAGTTGTGTATCAGTTTATAAAAGTTTTTGAAGATGTCTCTGAATTTGTCTTTTTCATAATTTTTAACAACATAGCAGTAATATTTCATCATATTTATGTGCAATAATGTGTCCTAAGATCCTTCAATTATTGAGCACCACTTGTTTGCTATTACATAAAGTATTTCTATGAATAGTTTTGTGTATATAGATCTTATCCATTTTCCTTTGATCTCTTTAGAAAATATGCCCACTGGGATCAAAAGGCATGCATAGTTTAGTAAGGCTTTTTTTTTTTTTAGTATAATTCCAAATTGTTTTCAATTTTGTCAATTCTATCAACGGTCTCTTAGTGTGCCTGTCCTCCCAAAGCCCCTCCAACAAGAAATCCACCAAGGAGAGTTTCACCTGCTTAGCAAATCTGGCACATCATTTCTACTAACAATTTATATTGTCTAATACACAAGACAAAATGCTACAGAAAAATTAAATAAGATACAAAGTTTAGATAGAGGTTTTAAGTGACTTCAGCAGAACAGTAGGAATGTCATACACTGGAGAATTCAAGTTGGTCAAGGGTCAAGAGGTACTTCTTTTAAGAAATAAATATACATTTGTATGTATATCTATATTTTTATTTATACCTATCTTTTGTTTTTCTTCCTGCATCCCAACTCCAGGTCCCTATCATAAAGCCACCCTACTTGACAAAGAATATATACATATGTGTATATATATATATTTTTTAAAGAAAATAAAGGGACAAAATCAGCAAACTATAATTGTAGTGAAAAAAAATCTGAAAATAGGTAATGTTCCACTGCCATGGATTTCCTAATTCTTCAAAGCTCTGAGACCTTTGGGACTTTTATTTAGATTCTAGTTTCATTTTTTTGTTTTTTTTTTTTGCTTCATTTCTCCCCCCATTGCTTGTTGGTCTCATAGCCAAGCCATTTCTTTCTTTCTTTCTTTCTTTCTTTCTTTTTTTAAAATAATTATAACTTTTTATTGACAGAACCCATGTCTGGGTAATTTTTTACAACATTATCCCTGGCACTCATTTCTGTTCCGACTTTTCCCCTCCCTCTCTCCATTCCCTCCCCCAGATGGCAAACAGTCCTATACATGTTAGATATGTCACAGTATATCCTAGATACAATATATGTGTGCATAACCGAACAGTTCTCTTGTTGCACAGGGAGAATTGGATTCAGAAGGTATAAATAACCCTGGAAGAAAAACAAAAATGCAAACAATTTATATTCATTTCCCAGTGTTCTTTCTTTGGGTGTAGCTGCTTCTGCCCATCATTGATCAATTGAAACTGAATTAGATCTTCTCTTTGTCAAAGAAATCCACTTCCATCAGAATACATCCTCAAACAGTATCATTGTTGAGGTATATAATGATCTCCTGGTTCTGCTCATTTCACTTAGCATCAGTTCGTGTAAGTCTCTCCAAGCCTCTCTGTATTCATCCTGCTGGTCATTTCTTATAGAACAATAATATCCCATAACATTTATATACTATAATTTACCCAACCATTCTCCAATTGATAGGCATCCATTCATTTTCCAGTTTCTAGCCACTACAAACAGGGCTGCCACAAACATTTTGGCACAAACAGGTCCCTTTCCCTTCTTTAGAATCTCTTTGAGGTATAAGCACAGTACTAGCACTGCTGGATCAAAGGGTATGCACATTTTGATAACTTTTTGGGCATAATTCCAGATTGCTCTTCAGGATGGTTGAATTCGTTCACAACTCCATCAACAATGCATCAGTGTCCCCGTTTTCCCGCATCCCCTCCAATATTCATCATTATTTTTTCCTGTCATCTTAGCCAATCTGACAGGTGTGTAGTGGTATCTCAGAGTTGTCATAATTTACATTTCTCTGATCAATAGTGATTTGGAACACTTTCATATAAGTGGAAATAGTTTCAATTTCATTATCTGAAAATTGTCTGTTCATATCCTTTGACCATTTATCAATTGGAAAATGGCTTGATTTCTTATAAAT
The DNA here is from genome assembly GCF_016432865.1 of Antechinus flavipes. Lineage (NCBI taxonomy): Eukaryota > Metazoa > Chordata > Mammalia > Dasyuromorphia > Dasyuridae > Antechinus > Antechinus flavipes. The sequence continues at coordinate 515,951,177 of NC_067400.1, forward strand.
TATAGTCAATTCTCTATATATCTTGGAAATGAGGCCTTTATCAGAACCTTTAACTGTGAAAATGTTTTCCCAGTTTGTTGCTTCCCTTCTAATCTTGTTTGTATTTGTTTTGTTTGTACATAGGCTTTTTAATTTGATGTAATCAAAATTTTCTATTTTGTGATCAGTAATGGTCTCTAGTTCAACTTTGGTCACAAATTTCTTCCTCTTCTACAAGTCTGAGAGATAAACTATCCTATGTTCCTCTAATTTATTTATTATCTTGTTCTTTATGCCTAAATCATAGACCCATTTTGATCTTATCTTGGTATATGGTGTTAAGTGTGGGTCCATGCAAGCCATTTTTTACTCTGTGTTTCTGCTTATGTTTATTGTGGCATTTTACCTTTAATCAAGGATGACTTCTTCAGTTTCTCTAACCATATTATGCTTTATTATTCTTAGTTACCACCTTGCTGGCATGAATCTTCTTACATTGCCTTCTCACCATCTTTGTGTTGACTAGATCTTAAATGGATAAAGTATTCTAATCACCCTGGTTTTCTTCTGTCTGAATATGTGTGGGAGGGTTAGGAGCTTCAGTACATTTCTTATTGCCATCTTAATCAGAAGTTTTTATAGAATGTTTCCAAGTTGGTGCCAGGAAGCCATCCAGGTCCTCCCAGATGTTCTAAATCCTTGTGGACATATTTAGGGAAGATGATTTTCCTCAATATTAGAGTGAAAAGGAGGAAGTCATTTAGGAACAGGACCTGGACTAGTTCTTAATTGTTGAGTTCCCTTGGTAGATGGAATACATAGCTTTTCCTCCTAAGCTCAATGAGAGTTCAGGCAGTAAATAAGTCAATAAACATTAGGTAACACCATGTGCCTGTCATTGTGCTAAGCATTTAGGATACAAATGTAAAAAAATAAATAAATAAACAATCCCTGCCCTCAAAGAGTTTATAGTTTAATGGGTAAAGGCAATAGTCCAAAAGAAGCTGAAAAGTTAAGGGGAGGGAAAGGTAGGTAGCATGGGAGTCATAGTGGAGAGATCGAAAGGAGTAGAGCTGGGTGGACATGGAGAGATGGCTAGCCCGAGGCTCTCCTTGAGAAGGACCTTCTGGGTTAAGAGGTTGCATCTTCTAACATTATTTACATCTCTTAGTTTTCTCAGGCCACACCTGTGGACAAGACCATATAGTTTTTATTTATTTATTATAGTTTGTATTTGTTGGATTGGATAGTCTATGCAGAGGATACAACAGCCTTGAAACTCTCTGTCCTAGAAGCAAAGGCACTCAATTAATTGGTTGAACAGTTTTGCAAAATGACTGCCACAGTTCATATGAATTGTGTGCTTTTTAGTAGAGGAAATAGAGTGGAAAGAGAGGCCTGGCAGTTATCAGATTCAATGAAAGAAAAATGTTTTAATTGCTTATTTGTGCAAGGTACTGTGTTAACCTTAGGGTTATTTTTTTAAGTCCTGGCTCCCAAAAAACTTAACATTTCTGCTTGGAAAAGTGGGTAACATGGCATTGAAATGAAGATATGAAGAGATACAAACTGGCAAGAAATTCTTGGTATTTGGAAAAAAACAAATAATCTTAAGGATCAAAAACTATTTCTGAGAAAGACTCTATGTTCATTTGGGCCACAAACTAATATCTGTGCTTCTTGGATGCTTTAGTCAGAGGAGGAAAAGGATTTTCTTTCAGTTTGTAAAGAAGAATGCATCTTGCGTCAAATTAGAGAAGGAAATTTCTCTATTTCTAATAGTGATGTTGATGCATTACTTTGCCTTGATTAGTGTGGGAACAAGAGAGCTAAATGAAAGTTGTCTTTCTAGTTAGGAGAATAGATTGCTGTTCCATCTCTTCTCTGTAAGACAGAATCCATCCATAACAAACTTTAGTTCTTCCTAAAACATACAGATCATCCTATAGCAGAAGAGGAACAGACTGGTTTAGAAATATCTGTCCTGGATTCAAAGGTGCACTAACTTCACTGATGTAAGTTTTCTAGAAGGACTGGCTCGGTTCAGACCAATCCTGTCCTTCAAATGCAAAGCAGACAGAGTAGAAGGTATAAGGGGATGGAATCGTGGGGCATCAGTACTTTGTTCTGGGGAAACAGAAAGTAGAAGCCTCTTGGGAGAGAAAAGTGAGAGTATAGATTTCTGAAGGAGCAAGTACTGGATTTACTTCCACAAATCTTTATTAAGGACTAGTTACATACAAGACAATGTATTAAGGTAGGAGACAAATAATTTTTTTTTTCTCTTAAATCTAACTCTCTGCCTATAGCATCAATGATCTTAGTTACAGGTCACAACACCTCAACCTAGGCCATCCATGTATTGCAATTAGAACCCTGACTTCAGCAGTAAACACATAGGCAGATTTTACTGTCAGATTGCTCCCTTTGATCCAATGTAGACATAAGCCCACTGATGACTTAATTCATTTGTCCCCAGGTATATATTTAAAGGAATATGTCCTAAATAATTGAGATGTGAGACCTAGGAGCTTGAAGATACACAGTAAGATAAACTAAATGATTTATCACAAATGATGAATTACCTTTAAATGCTAATTCTGTGTAATCTTCTAGATCATCTTCTGAATATCCTTTGACAGGATGTAACTGGGACACATCTCACTTAATGGACTTTTGCAACATACTGTTGGTAAAGCCTGCATTCTTCTTATATGAATATAATCCAAGTTGTGACCACATTTTATAGATGACCTCTATTGCAGAATTTCATCCTTTTAGACATAAAAGATCATAGCATGAAAGAGGTACTCCCAATTAATCCTGCTTCTTAGAGTAAAAGCAAGTTACTAGCACTTTACTCAGGAATAAATCCAAGTATGAATAATCTAAGATCTAGTCTATGTCTAGCTGCATATGTCAGAATAAATCACATCCTTTAATGATGAAATAGATCCTTTACTTAAATATATTACTGATGTTAAAGCATGGCAAAGGTCAATGCAAACATTCATAGGAATATTAGAGCCATAACAATTCTATTTACTGTATGTGAATAGCACAATATGCTTTACTATATTGGGCTAATCTTTTATACTGCAATTTGTATAACTGAGATGAGTTATAAATGGACTCTTTGCAATATATGTTTGTAGATAATAATAATGGAGTGGTACTTGTTGGATTTGACTATAGATATGTATAATAGATTATATTACATGTATTATAGATGGCTCTCTCTGCTCTTAGGCTTTCTTGATGTCCAATTTTCCAATTTGTTTAAAACTATTCGATGCTTCTTCACAATAAATCCACTATAAGGAGCCATAATGAACTTAATGATGACAGTCTGTTGCTTAGTATATACTGGAAAACTTTAAATAAATCTTAACTAAGTTCTGCTCTTGAAATACAATATCAGACATTGTTCCTAACATTAAGTTAATGTGGAACTAGTTGTTACTTTTTGCCTAACTTTAAGAAATTTCCAAATTGTATATCAAGTTTCAGATACCGCAGATTCTTTATCACAACTTTGTTGTAATAATGTTAGGGTAGATTTTGGAGTTATATCTACTATAGGTCATCTTGACTCAATCCAGAGTTTCTGATCTATTTCATCATCAACTAGCTGTGCAGCTGTGGTATATGGATACTGTATTTCAATTACTTTTTTATCTCCTAATTGTGGTAATTTCTACATTAAATATGGTAACCTCTGATAACTAGGCCTAAACTGTCAACTAAATTCGTTTGCACCTATTTCAAGAGTACACACGTAGCAGGTTTCTGACAAAAATTGTGTACCATCTATTGTTTTCTGAGACATCACAGCTACAGAAATTAGGTTGCAAGCAAAGGTAAAAGGCTTGCTAAAAGTGTATTGTATGATCTTTCCCTGATCTATTGTATGCAGTCATGAAATCTGTTGGAAAATTAACAAGAGTACTTATTGTATTCATATTTCCAGTAAGGCCTTCTTTATGTCCTGCCATACTGGGCCACCTAGGAGTTAGTTAAGGTTCCTGCCATCATGATATCAGGAGGAACAGCTGATAGGCCTTTCTCTTCTAAGAGTCTTCTCAGTTATATAGTTAAATTGCTCTATTCAATGACACCCTTGATTCTAAACCAATCAAATAAATAAGCAAATGTTCAGCCATGCTTCTAATTCTGGTCTATGACAGATTGATTATAATATCCCTATTAACTTTTACTTAAGTCTTGGGTTCCAAACAAAATATGCTAGATTGTTCTGTATTCAATAAAATCTTATCCAGAGGTTTGAGGATAGAAAATACAATATTCTCATCCATGGCAGAAGGATTAATCTTTCTAAATAAATGAAATTACTCAGCAATAAAAGGCATTGTTACTTCTTCCAGTTTTTGTCCTCATTCTATGTAATCTAGATAATTAATTTTTAATAAGTCTGCAGTCCTAGCAGTACAATTTGTAAGAATATTCAATATTGACATGTCCAAATTCAGTCTTCCCTAGTAGTTTGTTCATTACATCTGATCTATATCTTTTGCTTTCAGATACAAGCTCTCTAAAGCATAATCTCTGATTAATAGCTATAATTATAGTAGATTTTTGGAATTTATCTAATTAAGATAATCTGTAAGCCACATTACTCATTTCAAATATTATACTCATCACTCTTGGATAAAGAGGCTCCAGTGTGGCTAGATCTGATGCTAAGATTTTTGCCATCTTTGTTAACAACATAAAGAACAATTGAGATAACTGATTTAGCATCAGCAAGCATGACATCTTCTTCCTATTTCTTTAAAACACTTTTTGGCCATACGGACTAACTAATGTTAAGATAGATAGGGTCAGAGATTAGAGCAGTATAGTCTTTAGAAAATGGAAACTTGATCTTGATAACTGATCAATTATATTAATTGTATTCCTTCTTCAATCTAAGCTTTAATTACAGCCAATTAAAAGAGCAAAGGATCAGCAACACCTCTAAACAGAATGGATGGAGCAACTGTCCAGTAGATAACCCACCTAAAGTAGGCTCAATTATTGATGTTGCAATTATTTTATCACACTGTGCCATAACTCTTGAGGCATCTGATATAACACTCAGCCTATGATTAGCTTAGGCCATGGTGTGTGATCTGATTGTGGAGCAGCTTCATGTGATGATACAATACTGGCTAATTTGGAATATAAATTAGGAAATATCTCTCTAATACTGTTTGATACTCTAGACATTATTGTGAAGAGATTTGGTACACACTGTGCCTTTAAAATACTGCCTGTTCCCATATTCATAGAGAAAGTAACTAGTCCAACATTCATCCTTTTTTAGTTCATGGTTCATAGCTTCTGCATGTTTCGTAATTAATTCTAATATGTTATTGATATATTTGGGTTGTCTCCTTACTCTAGAATGAAGCCTTTCACATTTATATCCTCAAGAACAAGTAATTCTGAGCATAATGACATAATAGTCCATAATTTTTGAATCATCCTTTCTCCTGCTGGTTTTGCACTATGAGTACGGGTTCATTGATCCTCTATTAGTATTCTGTCAGGAGATTGTTTAGGAACATTGAACTTGTCTTGAATTATAAATGTTTTCCATCTGGCTCTTATACTTCCTAATTGGAAAAAATTGCTCTCTCCCTTGTAATGTGTTTAACTCTTTACATAAAGCTTTTTTGGACTTCTGATCTGAAGTAACTGCACTAAGATGAATAATCTAAATTAATTACAAATTTAGTGAAGTCAGTTGAGACATTAGCCAATTTAGCCAAGGTATTGTTTAGTCTTACTGACATCATTGTTAAAGTGAGTTAAAGTGAGTTACATGATCCAATTCTTGAGATTCATCTCTGAAACAATTTGATATACCTGATTGGACAATGATTAAACACTAAAATACTTGTCTTTCCTTTTCAATTCCATTTCTTTTGGTACTAAAACAGTTAAGTAGTGGTTCATATCTATTTGGCCAAAGCAAGATGGCTCTAAGATCATAAGTGTATCATCCAAAAGATTATCAATTAAGGCTTTAATTAACCTTTTGACTCCATGATTACGAGGATGTCTTAGAGATATTTTTAAACTTTTCCCTGTAGACTGCTACATTATATTCTTGGTCCAATGTTCTCCTGTTTCAATAACAGATTTATCAGAATCCAAATCACTTACGGTGGGATTTAAATCTAATGGTTTCTATGTTTCTAAAAGTTGGACATCTTCAAATTCATCATAGGATGCATCTTGCGGCCAAGTCATATTTGTATTATAAGGAGCCACTCTTGGAGAAAATAATAAACTATTTGGCCAAGTACCATGTTTCTAAATAAAACCCTTGTTATACTCAGCAATTATTTCTAGTCTTTTTACCATAAGCAACCAAATCAAAGAAACATCTTTTCTTTAATCTCATGTTATGAAATTGCTACCATTATCTTCCAAATTGATTTCTAGTTAGAAATAGAAATATAGAAAAATGGAAATAATAAATAAACTGAGCAAATTTCCAAAGCAATTATAGGAGCAGTCGATATGATAGTTTCTATCAAATACACAGTTTCTATACAATAGTGTTTCTATCAAACATCCTTTGATCCAGCAGTGTTTCTACTGGGCTTGTATCCTAATACAATACTGTGTATTGTATAGAAACTATCTCTGAGCAGAGGTGATACATAGTTGAAAGCAGCTTCTGTAACTTGTTTGAATTCTAAAGGTAAATCTAAACTGATAGGATTATAAATGACGGGCCCTTGATAAAACTGAACTATGGATTCTGCTTCTTCAAAATAAGTATCTGTCTCTGTAATCACAACAGCCATCATCAGTCCAGTTTAAGAATTGCAATATCATCAGATAAGTAGGAGAGGTACTTCATGATATAAAATCACTGCTATAGCTTGATATTATAGTAAGTTCACTTGAGACAACAGTATCAGCAAAAGCTAAAAAATGGTTGTAGCATCACACATTATATATTTTTCTGGCCTCACAAGTACCAGAGGCTGGCTAAAATCCATATATAAGCTTCCTAATGAAATATTTTAAAAGTTTCTTTGGTGAGTAAAACTGACTTTATCACTTATTTCCTAAATCCAAACATGTTTATTAGATTTAGGATCTCAGGTCTTATTATATAACTCTTCATTGCATTTGTTTCAGTCTTCTTAAAATTCAGATCACATTTCCATGATCTAGCTATGATTGCACATATACCCACTGCAGCTGATGAAAAGGTACACCTGATTAACAGCACTTGAGCCCTAAGATAGGCTATGAAAATCCCATAGTAGTAATGAAATAGTAACAAGTTACTTGTTGATTAAATTCTATCAAGCATTCTTTTATAGTATTTTAACTACACATTTGATGATATGCAGACTGCAATTTCTGTCCCTAGCAGTGAAGTTTTAATGTCTGATATCGCCTATTCTTTTGGTTTTCATACTACCTTGATTAGTCATGGTGGTTCCTATTTAACACAGATACTTGTTATATGTGTGTGTATTGTTTACATGGTTGAGTATTAGTAGATGTGTTGTGGTGGCTTAGGACTGGTGATCCTGGTTCCCTGAGTTTTTAGACAAATATTATTAATCCAAACAAAGTAGATAAAGACCTCTAGGAGCCTAGTTTCTATTTGATTCAATGGGTAATGTGGCATGGGGGAAATAACATGGACTGGTGGTTCCAGGCAATGAATTCCTGGGATTTTGTCAAAGGGAAAGAAAACTATTAGGGGAGGACTAAAAACTCTTTCCTGGACAAATTTCTAAATTCACTGTTACCAAGAATTCTTCCTGGACTGTGTGCAATACTCCTATCCCTAGTAACCAGACTTTTTTGGAATAGGATTTTCCTTTGGCATTTGTGTAAATAGGTGGGTGGACATCTTCAGAGAGGTCTATGGTGGTGGGGATGAAGTTTGGTTGTTATTGTTAGGTTAGTTCTCTGGTAGAGGTGATTTATTCCCCAAGATAAGTGACAGGTGCCTTCTGGGGCAGGGGGTTGGGTGATATTCTACATCTCTGCAGTTACATATCAGCCTTCTCAGGCTACACCTATGAGCAAAAAGAAATAGTTATTACTAAGGCAGAAAAGATAGTCCATCTCAGAGGGGAGAGGATTTCACATCATTTCTGTCCCAGACAATGAGGTATTCACTTCAATGGTATAACAATTTTCCAAAAAGACTGACCTGATTCTGGCTACTTGAGTCATCTATATGTAGAAGAAGTAGACCAGAAAGGGCAAGAGGGTAAAATACCCTAGGGAGTATTCGTTGTCTTGGGAAAACAGTAGGAAAACTGTCCCTGTTGGTTCTTCTTTCATGGAGCAAGAAGTAGGAACCGTGGAAAATTGAGAATTTTGTTTCCTTTTCAGTAAAAGGAGGTGAGACACCAGGATTGGCTTCCATAAACAGGTTTTTAATTGCCTATCATGTACAAGGCAGTGTGTTTAGCTTGGGGATATAAACACTGAAAAACCAAAGAATTCCATTGATTAGGGTTGGGGGAGAAAATCATAATAAGTTCACTATTAACAAGAGCTCATTTGATATTTCCTGGATATGCCAGTTGCCAGTAAATGGTCTTTTGGGGAAAAGATATTTCTGTACCATATGCATAAAGAAATGCCCACCTTTAAGCCAATTAGTGAAGGAAATGTCAGCTGTTTTTAATCACAACAACAGGGCATGATCTTGTCATTACTAGTCTGGAATCCTTGTGTGGAGGAGAGACATTCTTATCTCCCTATCTGAGTGAAAAGTGCCTTTTTGTGGTAAGGAGATGAAGGTGGTGATCTACCTTTTAATCTGTTAACCATCTCATTTCTCTGAAACTGTATCCATAGAAACATAGCGGAGACCACAAGGAGTTTGGTTAAGAAAGCAAAGAGTGATAAAGGACAGTATCTAAAGTGGATAGGCAGGTTCAGTAGAAAGTTTTTTAAGGATGGGTGGAGATTTGGGATATTTGGGGGTATATTTGAAGGCAGTAGGCTGGGAACCAGTAGAGAGGAAAAAATTGAAGATTTAAGAGTAAAGGATGACTGAGGAATGCAATTTGCTGGAGAAGATGGGAGAGTATGATGTTATAGATACTAATATAAATGATTTGTCTTTGGCCAGGAGAAGAATCATCTTTGTCAGTGACTGGGGCAAAGGAGAGAGTAGGAAATAATATTTGGGGTGTTTAGACAAAGGGAAGGGAACAGGAATTCATCTTGGATGTCCTTAGTTTTATTTGCTTTTTTTTCACAGTAAAGTAAGAAGACCCTCAGGTCAGAAAAAAGGAGGAGGAAGAGATTCGGGGGGTGGAAAGGAGAAAAAGTTTGAAATAGCTTCTCTGGGGTTTAATTAGAGATCGGTTAAGTTTGGAAAATATGCATTAGTAATTTTTCAAAGTCAGCTTTGTTGTGGGATTTCCTTTAGCTTGATTCAGTCTCTCATGAGTAAGACTAGAAGAGGCTATTGGTGGGACTAATTCAGAGTTAAGGCTTGTCTAGAGTAAGTGATTATAGGACCAGGGGACTAAGGGACTCAAGAATAGAAAACATTGTAGGGTTGAAATGGGTGTCTGTTGGAGAGGTGAGAAGGAGAAGTCAGAGCTTGAGAAAGTATTTTGGGGGCAGAAGAATAGATGGACAGAAGGAAGGAGACACATTTATTAATATTTCCATTAAATTGGAGGTTTCAGTGAAGGCAAAGAAGAAAAAGAAAGGTGAAGCACAAGGACAAGTTGAGATGACAGGAAATTGTGGTCTGATAAAGAATGTCAGAATTTCTAATTAGGAAAGTAAAATAATTGTGGGTAAAGAGAAGATCTAATAATGTTTGCCCAAGATCCTTATGTGTGGCTGAGGTATGGTGAAGAACTCTAGAAAGCTGAGAAAATGGGAGGAAAGGAAGTCTGAGGGAGCATCAAAGCCCTTTTCATAGGAAGGCAGGAGCTGGAGGAGGTACAGAATACTTGAGGAAGGAGGGAGAATGACTTAGGGGTCAGTGTACTAAACATAATTTAGAGATAAAACTTGCTGGGTGAACTTCCAAAGAGGAAAATACGCCAAATGAAGGAGGCAAAAAAAAGAGTCTGGAAGTGACAACAGTGAAAAAGCATTCTTTTCCCTCCCCCTCTATCACCAATGATTGAGTTGTATGAGAGAAGGTACAACTAATGCTGGAAAGACAGTCTTTAGAAACAAGTGTCATCTGAGGACAGCCAGGTATCTTTGAAGACTAAACATTGGAAAGAATGAGAGGGAGAGGTTCAGAATGAAAACATATAGAACATAGTCGGGTTTGGGTTAGGGGAAAATGGAGATGAAAAACCTGAGAAGAGAGAAGTAACAGCTTTCTTCCAAGTAGACACATTAATTATAGGGATGGTAAGAAAAACAGCAGAATAATAGTGGATTTTAGACAGGAAACCCCTTATATTTAAACTTAATTCTAGAAAAGTCTAGGCTTAAACTTATGGTCCTTTACTTTGGAGGCAGGCAAAGAAGGGATTGCACTGATTGGAGGCATCTCCTAGAATCTAGGGCTGCAACCTGGATCATTTCAGTTACCAGTGACCCTGTTTTCCTTCTCTAGAGTGTGATGAATATGGGCTGACATAGGGCCATGTTGACAGTTCATTCTAGCACAATGGTTCTCAAACTTTTTGACCTCTGGTCCCCTTCATGTTCTTAAAAGTTTTTCAGGACCCCAAAAGAATTTTTGTTTAGATTAAAAATATTTCTCAATTCATTTAAATAATAATAAACCCATTATATGATAACATAAATAAAATGTTTTATGAAAAATAACTTTTCCAAAACAAAATTTTAGCAAGAAGATTGGCATTATTTTGCCTTTTTGCCAATCTTTCATGTCTAGCTTAATAGAAGACAGCTGCATTCTCCTGTCTGCTTCTGTATTCAATCTGTTGTGATATGTTGGTCTGGTTGAATTATAGTCAGAAAATGTGATTTCACAGAAATAGGTAGTTGGGAAAAGGAGGCATTTGTTAATGGCCTTTGTAGGTAATTATTGATATTTTTAGACACTACATCCAAATATAACAAGTGGTAATTTGTTAAAGGTTAGTTGTAGTGTGGAGTGAGACAATATCAAAGAACTTTTCATTCTCTATTAAGTGATAACCCATTCACCTGTCTTATACTTTTAATAATTTTCTAATATCAGGCATTGGTCATTTAAAAAATAATGTTGTGCAGATCTTTCCTATGTAGACACATTTCGTGATGTAATATCTGAAAATCACATTTGTTAATATCAAAACCAATTCTATCAGAAAAGTCTTTGTGTTGGGAAGTTGTCAGACTTATAGCAACAGATACAAGCTTTCCAAAATTCTCATTTTTGCTGGAAAGCTTGAATTTCATCATTGTCAACAAATATTTTCAGTTGTTTTCCAATGAAGTGACAGACTCATTTTATTTGTATTTGAGAAAACATCTGCCAGATATACAAGTCTGGAGAGTTTGTCCATCACTTTTTGAAGTAAAAATGGTGTTACATAAAAAAAAAAGTGACTAGTTTGGCTTCCAATTAAAAAAATTAGAACAAATGCTTTACCTTGGGATATCTATCTACCTTCAGTATGCTACAGAAGGACTTTATTCTGACTTTCTATTTCATTACACAGAATATAAAATATTTGGGACTAAAAGGGTAACCTTATACCCTTATAAAAGCAGGTGATCCTTATCCTCTAGAGTGTGATGAATATGGATTGACATAGGGCCCATGTCATTTTTATTATTTCACCAGAGGTATTTTTAAATGAAAGTGGTGGTGGTATTTTTTTTTTTAACTGTGATCTTGTACTGTTTAGTACAGTAATTAGGTACAGATTAGTGTTATCAACTGGATTTGTGCTGAGACAAATGAGTGCAGGACCTAGGTGAATATCATTGCCAGTTGATTCCCTATGAGCTTGCTCAAATAACTGCAGGAATGATGACAACAGCACAAATTATATAGCCTCAGGATAACTCTACTGTATACCAATAAGAGCAAAAATAGGCAAATCATGTCTTAGTATCATTATGAAAATAAATAGTTTTGGAAAAAATTTGACCCATTCAAAACTTTCATGAAAAGACCTTTCCACAAGACTGGAGATGTCTTAGGGACCACCCCTCTGCCGAGATCTGGGAATTGTATTTTGATAACCACTTGTCTTGTATTAATTATATTCCTTAATCCCTGAATTTTTTCTAGAAGTTTCTAGTATTTTTTTCTTTGATTGAGAAGTTCTGGGTTTTAGTTATGACTTTTGTAGGTATTTTCAGCTTGGTGTTTCTTTCAGCACGTAACCAATGAATTTTCTATTTTGACTTTTTAGTCTGATTTTTCATTCTAGTGAAGGATATATCTATCACATCCTTTTCAGAAGTCTGCTCTGTGCTTGTTTTTCTCTGTCTTAATGATTTTTTTTTCCTTTGCTGAGGCAATTGGAATTAAGTGACTTGCCTAAGGTCACACAGCTAAGACATGTTAAGTGTCTGAGATCAGATTTGAATTCAGGGCCTCCTGACCTTGGGGCTGATGCTCTATCTACTGCTCTGCCTAACTACCCCTTGTTTTTCTCTTTGCAAAATGAATATGAGATACAATGAAACAAAATTTTTTTCACTCTCTGTTATATATCAGGAATTCTGTAAACCTGGAGACATCAAAGCCCTCAAACAAAAGGCTTAAACTTCAAGAAGCTTACTTTCTGATAGCCTGATTGTTTAACATGGCACTGGGATGAAGAAAGTGAGGGGTGGTTGCAGACAAAAAAATTTTGAGATTTGGGAAAAGTCAGAGAAAATCATTTTGGAATAATCAATTGTTGTATATGGAAAGTTTTCTGGAAGATTCACTGGTTTTAAAAGCTCATCCCATGCTTCCCAAATTCCCCAATTCAAGATGGCCACATCTTTTGGAAACAGTATTTTCCTCTAAAATCTTGGTAAAGAGATTTGCATTTTTACACAGATGATAGCAGAAAGCTTCGCCTGTGGTACTAAGAGGTCTTGGTCTTTTTAGTCTAGTTCTTTGGTGTGATGAGACATGTATATCTTCAAAATTAAGTGAAGCACTTTGTGCTTAAGAGGTTAAGGAGGTGCTCTGTATCTTCCAATCTGTTTGGTATTTATCTTCATTATTTCAGACTGAATCTACAAATAAGTCAATTTGTTCCTAAAAAATGAACATGTCAGACCTCAACATGAGACATACGTTGGTTTTTCAATAGGAATTACTTTGTTGAACATAATGTGCCCTTTAAATATTGAGCAGGTAGGTTAAAAAAAAGGGAAAGTGCGAAATCTCCAAGGTAAGGCTATCTTGTCTTTAGGGAATCAAGAAGAAATGGTCTTCTGTTCCCCTTCCTCATTGGGAAGAAATCAACAGTTTCCTAGAATTCAGATTTATAATCTAGGCTCTTGTAGCCTTTTTTTTTTCCTTCTCTATGAAGGGGAAAGGGACATTTTAGATTTGCTTCCATAAAACTCTACTACCTTCCTGTCATGCAAAAAAAAAAAAAAAAACACTATTAAACTTAGGGGGATTAACATTGAAAATAGAAGGAATTCCTATGATTGTGACAAAGAGAAAGGCAATTATTTGTGGGGACACAGCCTGAGACAAAAAACTTATCTTTGGAAGGATTCTAGGCTCATTATTGGTAACTAAGAACTTATCCCTATATTTCTTATATACCCTAGTTCTCCATAACCATATCTTCTGGCAAGACAATATTCCTCAGGCATATGTGTGAAGAACTGTACATCTTCAGATAGATGAGTGTAGGAAGCTTTTCACTATTTCTAGTTATGTTGATAAGGCCTGGCCTTGTGTTTAACTAGTCTAGTCCTCTGGTGGAGATGAGAGATGCTTATCTCCCAAGCCAAGCAAGAGGAGCCTTTCTGATCAGTAGGTTGGGTTGGAGTTATGGAGGGACTAACCTCGCTGTCATCTCTCTTATTTCTCTCAGGCTGCAACCACAGATAACAAACCATCGTTCTTCATAAAAACAGGCAGCTTAGACACTAGCAAAAGAGAAGACTGGCTATGTGGCATTGTTGCTATTCTGAACTCTGGGGTGCACTCTCCTTATTGGTGGAACAGTTTTCCAAAAGGACTTAAGTAGATGCTGGCCAGTTGTGCCCTTTATGGGTAGAAGAGGCAGGCCACTAAAAATAAGAGTGAAATTTTGGGGCAAAAGGAGGAATCGGTCCTGGAGGAACCAGTGAGAGGATTGTTCTAGTTGATTCTTCTGAATGAAATTCTGAATGAAGACAACAACCTCTCTCTATTCTGTAAGGAGTGCTTTTGTGAATTCTATGGGTCTTAGCTGCATCTGAGGTTACAGATATGTAGATTTTTTATTGAAGGTTTTTATTTTTCAAAATATATGCAAGGATAATTTTCTGTAAGGAGTGCTTTTGTGAATTCTATGGGTCTTAGCTGCATCTGAGGTTACAGATATGTAGATTTTTTATTGAAGGTTTTTATTTTTCAAAATATATGCAAGGATAATTTTGCAACATAGATTCTTGTAAAATCTTATATTCCAATTTCCCCCTTCCTTCCTCCCTCCCCTAAATAGCAAGTAATCCAATTTATGTTAAACATGGTAACAGTATATGTAAATTGAATATAGACATACATATTTTTACAATTATCTTGCTGCACAAGAAAAATCTGATCAAAAAGGAAGAAAAATGAGAAAGAAAATAAAATTCAAGCAAACAACAACAAAAGAAGTGAAAATGCTATGTTATGATCCACACTCAGTTCCCACATTCCTCTCTCTAGGTGTAAATGGCACTCATCATCACAAGATCATTGGAATTGGCCTGAATCATCTCATTGTTGAGAAGAGCCAAGTCCATCAGAATTGATCATCATATAATCTTGTTGTTGCTGTGTAATGATCTCCTGGTTGTGCTCATTTCATTTAGCATCAGTTCCTATAAGTCTTTTCAGGCCTCTCTGAAACCATTCTGCTGATTGTTTCTTATAAAACAATAATATTCCATAACATTTATATATCATAACTTAGTCATTCTCTTAGTGATGGGCATCCATTCAGTTTCCAGTTTCTTGCCACTACAAAATGACTACTACAAATGTTTTTGCACATGTGGGTCCCTTTCCCTCCTTTAAGATCTCTTTGGGATATAAAACTAGTAGGAATACTGGTGGATCAAAGGGTATGCACAGTCCTTTGAGCATAGTTCCAAATTGTTCTCCAGAATGGTTGGATCAATTGGATCAGAATTACAATTCCACCAACAATGCATTAGTTTCCCCAAATCTCCTCCAATATTCATCATTATCTTTTCCTGTCCAGATATATAGATTTAACAGAATAGATAAGATTTTCTTTTTTTAAAAAGATGGAACAAGGCCAGCTAATTCAGCTAGTGAAGGATAACACATACATTTTATAGGAAATGCTGAGATAATGTTTTTCTTTATTATAACTTTTTATTTACAAGATATATGCATGGGTAATTTTTCAGCATTGACAATTGTAAAACCTTTTGTTCCAATTTTTCCCCTCCTTCCCCCCACCCTCTCTGCCAGATGGCAGGTTGACTAATACATGTTAAATATGTTAAAGTATATGTTAAATACAATATATGTATACATGTCCATATAATTATTTTGCTGTACAAAAAGAATCGGACTTTGAAATAGTGTACAATTAACCTGTGTAGAAAATCAAAAATGCAAGCAGACAAAAATAGAGGGATAGAGAATTCAATGTAATAGTTCACACTCATTGCCCAGAATTCTTTCACTGGGTGTAGCTGGTTCAATTCATTACTGCTCTATTGGAACTGATTTGGTTCATCTCATTGTTAAAGAGGGCCACGTCCATGAGATAATGTTTTTTGAGAGTGTCAAGAATAGATTTTTCTTTAACTGTGATTGTGGAAAGTCTATCTTTTGATATCTATTTTCAAAAGAGAAAGGAAATTTGTTGGAATCCTTACAAACTGCTAACTAATTAGAGTTGATCTAATCTTACAAGAAGATTTTGGCCAGAACCTGAAACAAGGTACTAAGTAGAACTAATTAGTACAATGCTTGTGTTTACACCTTTGTGTTCACACCTCCCTTAAAGCTCTTTGGGCCAGAGAGCACTATGGGAGAAAACCCATAATCCCATTCTCTCAGAAGATTCACATATAAGGCCAATGAAGAGAGAGAGCTATTCCAGAATATATTTTCCACTTGGCTGGTTGGTCGCAGAAGAGAGTTCAGCTGGACTGGAGAGGAGCGACTCTGGTGCAGACAGAGAGCACTTTGACAGATTTCAGCGGAATTATGCCAGAAGCCCTCTCTCCGAGGCAAGGCAGAATATTTTCCATTTGGCTGGTTGGTCGCAGAAGAAGAGTTTTCAGAGGACAAAGCTACAAGTGGAGAGTTCAGTGGACAACCAGATTCATCTTCATCTCACACCACTGTAGTTGGTGGCTGAGCTCCTGCACTTCCCCCACTGAGACCAAGCTGGTCTGAAAGACTCACCAGAAAGCTAGCCGAGCCCCAAGTGAAGGAGACAAGAGAGACATTCCATCTCTGTGTTGGTTGGAGGCTGAAGAAAGCAGAGGCAGAGGCTGAAGGACAAAACCTTTGGATTTGGCGACATTTGGAGGGAGCTCTTGGAACCAAGCAGAGAGATAGACCTCTAAGCTAACTGGGCTATATTGGAGATAATAAAAGATCTGAACTTTTATCACCTGGCTGTGTTTTAAGAAGAAAAAGCTCACCACAGAAATTGAACTTTTGGATATATGGTCTTCACTCAGAGATCTTAGGTTTCTTATTTAGAATACAGAATATGGTTACAGAATAAAATCACTTACAGAGTAAAAAACCAAATATGAATACAGGATAAAATCAAATACATGAATGAATTCTCTCACTTCAGGAGTTTGGGAATCAGGAGTTTGGAAATAATGCTATATACCTTTTAACCTGTTGGGCTTTTTACTTTTTTCAGGGTATATCCATGGATAAATGGGCATTTTTGTTCCTATGACAAAAAAGACAGATCAGAACAGATTAGGAGCAACTGGATTAGTATCATGTCTGCCTTGTATTTCCCTAATTGTTCTAGATGTTTAATCAGAGGACCGACTTGATAAGTGCTGCACTCTTTCTTGTAGAAGAAGTGAGGCAAAAAGAAATGGGGAAATACCCTTGGCAAGCATACCTTTGTCCTGGAGAAACTTGGGAGTGAATCTACCCTGGTTAGTTCCTCCTCAGTGGGAGAAAGTAGTAATCTCCTTAAAATAGCCTATATGGCTTTGAACTCTTGAAATCTGATTTCCTTCCTAATATATTAAGATATAGGATTCATTTCCCAAAACATTTATTA